>NW_025814416.1:3000000-3225885 GCF_018902025.1 Drosophila willistoni
CCGAATCATCAGCGATCGAGGTACCTGCTTTACTTCCTCCGAGTTTGAAGAATTTCTGAAGGCCAATAATATAATTCATGTGCTGAATGCCACTGCCTCACCCCGGGCCAACGGCCAAGTCGAGCGGGTTAACCGTGTGTTGGGCCCCATGTTGGGTAAACTGACGGAACCTGTGGACCACGCAGATTGGGTCCAACAACTGCCGAACATAGAGTTTGCATTGAATAACTCCGTCCACTCCACAACCAAATTTGCCGCTTCCGTACTTCTATTCGGTGTTGAACAACGAGGTGTGGTAGTAGATGAACTAACCGAACGGTTGGGTGAGAGAACGGAGGAGGTCGATGCCTCAGAGGTAGACGTCCGGAGATTAGCCTTTCGTAACATTGTTAAGTCCCAAGAATATAATTCGGAATATTATTCGAAGCATCACCTCCCTGCCGTTAGTTTTGAGGAGGGGGATTTCGTAGTTATTAAGAATGTGGATACTTCGGCAGGCACGAACAAAAAGCTTATCAGGCGGTATCGTGGTCCGTATGTGGTTCATAAAAAACTTCCGAATGACCGATATGTTATCCGGGATGTAGAGGGCTCCCAAATCACCCAACTACCATATGATGGGGTCCTAGAAGCCTCCAAATTAAAGCTATGGGTTGCCCCTGATCAAGATTGCACTTCTGATAGCCAAACAAAGGCGACACCAGCCACTTAAGATTCTTATTTACCCCCCTCCGTTGTTACCAATTGGAATCGAGGTCGATTCCTCGTCGAGTTGTAAGATTCCAATTATTTAAAGTCTGTTAAATGCTCATGCATATATCGATTGTTAGTAATAAGTATCGATTGTTAGTAATAAGTATCGATTGTTAGTAATAAGTATCGATTGTTAGCGATAAGTCCCCGATAGGTTGAGAGACGGCGTCTCTCTTCTCTTCCGGCGATGCAACGAGCAAGTTGCATCTGCGCAAAACCCAAAGATTAAATCCGACCAATACAAACTAATCTTTATCATTTTTACTTAATAATTAGGTGTTTACAATATCCTTATGTGTCATCACAACCATGGTTCCAGAGAAAAGACCAATTCCATAGACTGGAGATAAAACAACTAAACAGAATACTAAGCGGTCACGCATTTGACAAAAACACTCTATTTAAAATGAAAGTCGTTGACAACAACTTATGCCTTCACCTGTAACATTACAGAAGATATCTCACATATTATTTTAAATTGTTCAAAATACACAAACACCCGAATGAACTTACCAACACTAACAAAGTACAACGATATATATCGATTACTCGCGCAAGAGCCTATCGCCAACTACAAATCGATAACACAATTTACTAAGGCTGCCAACATAGAACTCTAATAACAATCTAATCCACATATAGATAAATTATATTAAATAGCTAATTCATTTATAACAAAAACCTAAATACGAAACTCATCATCACGAATACGCTGTAGCGTTAACCTGTTATACACAGGGAGGCCAAAGAAATCTTCTATTCAGAAGTAACTTAATATCAAAAAAAAAAAAAAATAATTAGGTTAATCTGTACAGTATAGATCTCCCATCGATTTTAGTGCCAGAAGCCGGGTGACCAGTGCGCCGCCATTAATGTCCAAAGAAATCTTCTATTGAGAAGTAACTTAATATCAAAAAAAAAAAAATAATGAGGTTAATCTTTACAGTATAGATCTCCCATCGATTTTAGTGCCAGAAGCCGGGTGACCAGTGCGTCGCCATTAATGTAATTTACTATTTGCGATATACATGATATATGTATATCTTTGATTTAATAACATGGCAAATAATTTCATAAATCCATCGTCTTTTAGTATCTTAAAGGGTCGACAGTTTTTGACGGTCCATTCAGTAGCGGCTTCTAAAATCCACTTTTGGTTTCGGAATCTACACGTTATGTGTCTGTTTCGGTTTTCGAGCGTTTTGCCATTGTGTATCATTTGTGTTTTTACTAAATTTCAAGTACAATTGGAGTACTTGAGAATTTGTAAACATATATTGCATTTAACGATGTTTTTAATCTCTTCTTCATTATTAGTCCGTCCTCTTTTTATATCATGCACCAATAGGGTGAAATCGTATGTTAAAGTCGGCAAAATGTATGTAACATGCAGAAGGAAGCTTCTCCGACCCCATAAAACAGTTTTTCTTAAAAAGTATAAAAGATAGAGACATCAAATTTGGTTTATATACTCGTTTAGTTAGCGCGCAGAAAATAATTGTTCCAACTTTTTGCCACGCCCCCTTCCGCCCGTGCAAATTAAACAAAACTGATTTTCTCGGAAATTAACAAAGCTAAAATCACCAAATTTATTATGAAGATTTGTTTATTTTGCCCCAGTCACTTTCGCATCCATAATTGAGAAAAAACCAATTGCCTCTTAAATAGTTATTGAACTAGAAGCGTTTAAAAAATGTACTAAATATTGGCATTTTTTGAACTTTGATGGAATAAAACTAACAAGACTCAACGAGTATCAATACCGTACCTACATACACTAGGTAAGTGAAATATTTACCTATCAGATGTATATAGTCCCAATATGCGGAGACCTACGACAGCAATGCGTAAGTCATAAAATTAAGGCAACCTCGCCTAAAAAATGCGCTGCAGGTATAAGGAAGAAGAAGAGCGCATGCGTATTGGCCTGTAGCTTCTTTGTATTTAAATGATAACATTGCAAATACTACCTGTTTACATATATGCCTTTCTACAATGATAAATTGCTAATTACCTGCTTTGGAAAAAATGACAAGACAGGTAAATGTCATTTAAGTTGATGAAAAGTTTGTCCTATTTGTGGGTTGGTCGTTTTTATTTCCGTTTACCTAACAACTTAATGTAAATATTAAGTTGGTTACCTAATTAATACAAAAAGGGTAATACCGATTTTTCGTTCTACCTAGTTAATTCAAAAAATATAACATAAAGAGCTACTTATTGCTCTCGTTTGCGACAGTTTATTTTTAACTTCATAAGTGGAAACACCTTAAATCAGGACTGAATAGTATTTGTCAATATAATTTAAGACAGTTTTATTTAATTGTGCAAAAATGTTGTTAAAGAATGAAAGTATTTTTGAAGTTTTCCATGTCTGTGAAAACCCAGGTACATGGCTTTGCCTCGCGGAAAGGATTAAATAGAATATCAGTGATTACCAATTGGAGAGCTATCCGAAAAAGCACAGGAATGTAAAAACAAAGATTACAAAAGGTTCAGATACACTAATACATTAAAAACTTCTCGTGTTAGACAAAATTAAGACCTTTTCAACATGCTGGCAGCTTCTTCGGACCCACTTATTGCATCACTGAGACACGTGCGATCACGAAAGAATTTGGAAAATAGCAACTATAGTCCCGAAATGTTGAGTTTATTATATACTGATGTAAATATTGAAAATTATTTTGAAGAAAATCAGCCATCAATAGCAAATTTTCAAAATTAACCAAAAAAATTAAAAAAAATTTTTTTTCTTTTTGTAATTATGTTAGAAAATCAAATTAAAATATTAAAAATGTTACATAGTCGTTTAAAATAATGATAACTTCCGTATGTGATTGAAAAAAAAACGGGTTTCACTACATTTTTAAAGGGAAAACATGCTTTAAAATATATTCTGACTTTGACCTTGAATATTACAGCACCACAAACCCGCAGCACTCTTGACAAACATTAATTTTGAAGGTATTCTTTATCGTAAGCTTTTTAAATTTTTAAAACCGCTTTATCGGTTTAGAAGCTATGATTTTTGCAATGCTAAATGCCACTGTGCGGCGTTAGAGTGCTCGTGTGTTTGTAAAGTGAGCGAGATAGCATATGGTATGAGGCATGTAAAAACAATTTAATAGACAACAAATTTGAACTATTTGTTTCACCTGGTGCATGGTATTGTAATGACTGGGTTCCACTTGGTTTAAATAATTGAGAAACAAACACGTCAGTGAATATTCAGATTAATTTTTATTCCAAAAATATTCTTTATTTATGCGTGTCAGTACATACATACATACAGCTTGGTCAGCGTTCACTCACTGGCCTGGCTCTAGCTCTTGTTACGCTTGTGCATACATGTTGTATATTTATGTTTTTTATACATAACATATTATACATATTATGAAATTGGTCAGATTTTTGTAACGCACAGAAGGAGACGTTTCCGACCCCATAAAGTATATATATTCTTGATTAGCATGAGAAGCTGAGTTGATATAGCCAAATCCGTCTGTCCGTCCGTTCGTCCGTCTGTGCGTTTGCGTTTTACTCAGCCTTCTTAAGAGCTATCGGGCTGAAATTTTTTTTCGGGTATTTTTTATTACCCGGGAAAAAAAGTATGAAAACCATCAGGATCGGACCACTTTATCATATAGGTCTAGAAGAACTAGAAGAAACATTTTCATAAAAATTGGAGTGTGCTATGAAATTTACGTATGTGATAATATTGGATATAAACCCCAGATCCCAAAATTTAAATCTGATCGAAGAAGAACAAATTGTAAAATAGAGAGTAAAATTGTTTTGTTTGTATATTGATGAATTGAGTTGCAGAAAACAAACATGTAAAAAAATTATTACCAAGGACTGCAAGGGTATATAAACTTCGGCATAGCCGATGTTAGCTTCTTTGATATTTTTATTCATTCATTTAACAAAGGAAAAAGAAAACGTAACAATGTTAGAAGAAAAGATAGAAGAAAAGGTAGAAGAAAAGGTAGAAGTACGAGGTGCAGTAAAGAGATAGAAATTGTGGGTGCCAATTTAACCTGCGGGACTGCCGGGGGGTATTGCTTCGCAGGCTGCCCCTCAAGCGTTTCGTTGCCTCTCTTTTGCAAATGTGCAGGCCGGCCGCGTACGATTTTGCTTACACACATTATGCTGACGGTGTTCTCGGCCGTAGGTAGCTCGCCAAAGGTTTCTTCACTGTAAAGTTTCGGGCAGCAGAAAGACACGTGCATTCTGGACTGGAATGAGTTGAAACACCCATGGCCACTTACCAGTTGGGTTAACTCGAACGTTACTTCGCCTTGACTTCTCGAGAGTCAGGACTCCAGGATGTGGATCAGCCTAAACGTCCATCTGCCTTTGGTTGAGGATCTTGCTTGCCAGTATTCCTTCTATCTACCTTTCCATCGCTGGCTATCGATGGCATTACTGGCTATGACAACTACTGTTTGTAGTGCGTCGATTGTGGACTGCATTGGTTAGAGGTCGCCAGAATGCTTGATGGCGGACTAGGTTATGAGCTCTCACTCGTTGCAGAGGGCGGACGTGTTTTTTTTGCGCTTATCAAATTTTATTTTTTTCTCGCGATTAAATACTTTTCTATAACTTTTAAACTCATTAACGTTTAATAATAATTTCAGCATCCGAATTTTATTTTCATTTCGCGAATTCTAGCAGTCGCTTTTGTGTTTTTGTTTAAATATAAATAAATCAAAACTTACAACAATACTTGCATTAGCGGTGTTGTTGTTTTGCTTATCTCTTTTGCTTTTGTGTCTTTACCGTTGTAACTACAAATTGTTCTTGCATATGTTGAATTTGACGCGCTCTCCCGCTCTTTCCTATTCTTGATTGATTTGCGCTCTCGTCTTTTGCCTACCCGCGAATTTCTGAAGGCCAATAATATAATTCATGTGCTGAATGCCACTGCCTCACCCCGGGCCAACGGCCAAGTCGAGCGGGTTAACCGTGTGTTGGGCCCCATGTTGGGTAAACTGACGGAACCTGTGGACCACGCAGATTGGGTCCAACAACTGCCGAACATAGAGTTTGCATTGAATAACTCCGTCCACTCCACAACCAAATTTGCCGCTTCCGTACTTCTATTCGGTGTTGAACAACGAGGTGTGGTAGTAGATGAACTAACCGAACGGTTGGGTGAGAGAACGGAGGAGGTCGATGCCTCAGAGGTAGACGTCCGGAGATTAGCCTTTCGTAACATTGTTAAGTCCCAAGAATATAATTCGGAATATTATTCGAAGCATCACCTCCCTGCCGTTAGTTTTGAGGAGGGGGATTTCGTAGTTATTAAGAATGTGGATACTTCGGCAGGCACGAACAAAAAGCTTATCAGGCGGTATCGTGGTCCGTATGTGGTTCATAAAAAACTTCCGAATGACCGATATGTTATCCGGGATGTAGAGGGCTCCCAAATCACCCAACTACCATATGATGGGGTCCTAGAAGCCTCCAAATTAAAGCTATGGGTTGCCCCTGATCAAGATTGCACTTCTGATAGCCAAACAAAGGCGACACCAGCCACTTAAGATTCTTATTTACCCCCCTCCGTTGTTACCAATTTGAATCGAGGTCGATTCCTCGTCGAGTTGTAAGATTCCAATTATTTAAAGTCTGTTAAATGCTCATGCATATATCGATTGTTAGTAATAAGTATCGATTGTTAGTAATAAGTATCGATTGTTAGTAATAAGTATCGATTGTTAGCGATAAGTCCCCGATAGGTTGAGAGACGGCGTCTCTCTTCTCTTCCGGCGATGCAACGAGCAAGTTGCATCTGCGCAAAACCCAAAGATTAAATCCGACCAATACAAACTAATCTTTATCATTTTTACTTAATAATTAGGTGTTTACAATATCCTTATGTGTCATCACAACCATGGTTCCAGAGAAAAGACCAATTCCATAGACTGGAGATAAAACAACTAAACAGAATACTAAGCGGTCACGCATTTGACAAAAACACTCTATTTAAAATGAAAGTCGTTGACAACAACTTATGCCTTCACCTGTAACATTACAGAAGATATCTCACATATTATTTTAAATTGTTCAAAATACACAAACACCCGAATGAACTTCCCAACACTAACAAAGTACAACGATATATATCGATTACTCGCGCAATAGCCTATCGCCAACTACAAATCGATAACACAATTTACTAAGGCTGCCAACATAGAACTCTAATAACAATCTAATCCACATATAGATAAATTATATTAAATAGCTAATTCATTTATAACAAAAACCTAAATACGAAACTCATCATCACGAATACGCTGTAGCGTTAACCTGTTATACACAGGGAGGCCAAAGAAATCTTCTATTCAGAAGTAACTTAATATCAAAAAAAAAAAAAATAATTAGGTTAATCTGTACAGTATAGATCTCCCATCGATTTTAGTGCCAGAAGCCGGGTGACCAGTGCGCCGCCATTAATGTCCAAAGAAATCTTCTATTCAGAAGTAACTTAATATCAAAAAAAAAAAAATAATGAGGTTAATCTTTACAGTATAGATCTCCCATCGATTTTAGTGCCAGAAGCCGGGTGACCAGTGCGTCGCCATTAATGTAATTTACTATTTACGATATACATGATATATGTATATCTTTGATTTAATAACATGGCAAATAATTTCATAAATCCATCGTCTTTTAGTATCTTAAAGGGTCGACAGTTTTTGACGGTCCATTCAGTAGCGGCTTCTAAAATCCACTTTTGGTTTCGGAATCTACACGTTATGTGTCTGTTTCGGTTTTCGAGCGTTTTGCCATTGTGTATCATTTGTGTTTCACTAAATTTCAAGTACAATTGGAGTACTTGAGAATTTGTAAACATATATTGCATTTAACGATGTTTTTAATCTCTTCTTCATTATTAGTCCGTCCTCTTTTTATATCATGCACCAATAGGGTGAAATCGTATGTTAAAGTCGGCAAAATGTATGTAACATGCAGAAGGAAGCTTCTCCGACCCCATAAAACAGTTTTTCTTAAAAAGTATAAAAGATAGAGACATCAAATTTGGTTTATATACTCGTTTAGTTAGCGCGCAAAAAATAATTGTTCCAACTTTTTGCCACGCCCCCTTCCGCCCGTGCAAATTAAACAAAACTGATTTTCTCGGAAATTAACAAAGCTAAAATCACCAAATTTATTATGAAGATTTGTTTATTTTGCCCCAGTCACTTTCGCATCCATAATTGAGAAAAAACCAATTGCCTCTTAAATAGTTATTGAACTAGAAGCGTTTAAAAAATGTACTAAATATTGGCATTTTTTGAACTTTGATGGAATAAAACTAACAAGACTCAACGAGTATCATTACCGTACCTACATACACTAGGTAAGTGAAATATTTACCTATCAGATGTATATAGTCCCAATATGCGGAGACCTACGACAGCGATGCGTAAGTCATAAAATTAAGGCAACCTCGCCTAAAAAATGCGCTGCAGGTATAAGGAAGAAGAAGAGCGCATGCGTATTGGCCTGTAGCTTCTTTGTATTTAAATGATAACATTGCAAATACTACCTGTTTACATATATGCCTTTCTACAATGATAAATTGCTAATTACCTGCTTTGGAAAAAATGACAAGACAGGTAAATGTCATTTAAGTTGATGAAAAGTTTGTCCTATTTGTGGGTTGGTCGTTTTTATTTCCGTTTACCTAACAACTTAATGTAAATATTAAGTTGGTTACCTAATTAATACAAAAAGGGTAATACCGATTTTTCGTTCTACCTAGTTAATTCAAAAAATATAACATAAAGAGCTACTTATTGCTCTCGTTTGCGACAGTTTATTTTTAACTTCATAAGTGGAAACACCTTAAATCAGGACTGAATAGTATTTGTCAATATAATTTAAGACAGTTTTATTTAATTGTGCAAAAATGTTGTTAAAGAATGAAAGTATTTTTGAAGTTTTCCATGTCTGTGAAAACCCAGGTACATGGCTTTGCCTCGCGGAAAGGATTAAATAGAATATCAGTGATTACCAATTGGAGAGCTATCCGAAAAAGCACAGGAATGTAAAAACAAAGATTACAAAAGGTTCAGATACACTAATACATTAAAAACTTCTCGTGTTAGACAAAATTAAGACCTTTTCAACATGCTGGCAGCTTCTTCGGACCCACTTATTGCATCACTGAGACACGTGCGATCACGAAAGAATTTGGAAAATAGCAACTATAGTCCCGAAATGTTCAGTTTATTATATACTGATGTAAATATTGAAAATTATTTTGAAGAAAATCAGCCATCAATAGCAAATTTTCAAAATTAACCTAAAAAATTTTAAAAAATTTTTTTTCTTTTTGTAATTATGTTAGAAAATCAAATTAAAATATTAAAAATGTTACATAGTCGTTTAAAATAATGACAACTTCCGTATGTGATTGAAAAAAAAAACGGGTTTCACTACATTTTTAAAGGGAAAACATGCTTTAAAATATATTCTGACTTTGACCTTGAATATTACAGCACCACAAACCCGCAGCACTCTTGACAAACATTAATTTTGAAGGTATTCTTTATCGTAAGCTTTTTAAATTTTTAAAACCGCTTTATCGGTTTAGAAGCTATGATTTTTGCAATGCTAAATGCCACTGTGCGGCGTTAGAGTGCTCGTGTGTTTGTAAAGTGAGCGAGATAGCATATGGTATGAGGCATGTAAAAACAATTTAATAGACAACAAATTTGAACTATTTGTTTCACCTGGTGCATGGTATTGTAATGACTGGGTTCCACTTGGTTTAAATAATTGAGAAACAAACACGTCAGTGAATATTCAGATTAATTTTTATTCCAAAAATATTCTTTATTTATGCGTGTCAGTACATACATACATACAGCTTGGTCAGCGTTCACTCACTGGCCTGGCTCTAGCTCTTGTTACGCTTGTGCATACATGTTGTATATTTATGTTTTTTATACATAACATATTATACATATTATGAAATTGGTCAGATTTTTGTAACGCACAGAAGGAGACGTTTCCGACCCCATAAAGTATATATATTCTTGATTAGCATGAGAAGCTGAGTTGATATAGCCAAATCCGTCTGTCCGTCCGTTCGTCCGTCTGTGCGTTTGCGTTTTACTCAGCCTTCTTAAGAGCTATCGGGCTGAAATTTTTTTTCGGGTATTTTTTATTACCCGGGAAAAAAAGTATGAAAACCATCAGGATCGGACCACTTTATCATATAGGTCTAGAAGAACTAGAAGAAACATTTTCATAAAAATTGGAGTGTGCTATGAAATTTACGTATGTGATAATATTGGATATAAACCCCAGATCCCAAAATTTGAATCTGATCGAAGAAGAACAAATTGTAAAATAGAGAGTAAAATTGTTTTGTTTGTATATTGATGAATTGAGTTGCAGAAAACAAACATGTAAAAAAATTATTACCAAGGACTGCAAGGGTATATAAACTTCGGCATAGCCGATGTTAGCTTCTTTGATATTTTTATTCATTCATTTAACAAAGGAAAAAGAAAACGTAACAATGTTAGAAGAAAAGATAGAAGAAAAGGTAGAAGAAAAGGTAGAAGAAAAGGTAGAAGTACGAGGTGCAGTAAAGAGATAGAAATTGTGGGTGCCAATTTAACCTGCGGGACTGCCGGGGGGTATTGCTTCGCAGGCTGCCCCTCAAGCGTTTCGTTGCCTCTCTTTTGCAAATGTGCAGGCCGGCCGCGTACGATTTTGCTTACACACATTATGCTGACGGTGTTCTCGGCCGTAGGTAGCTCGCCAAAGGTTTCTTCACTCTAAAGTTTCGGGCAGCAGAAAGACACGTGCATTCTGGACTGGAATGAGTTGAAACACCCATGGCCACTTACCAGTTGGGTTAACTCGAACGTTACTTCGCCTTGACTTCTCGAGAGTCAGGACTCCAGGATGTGGATCAGCCTAAACGTCCATCTGCCTTTGGTTGAGGATCTTGCTTGCCAGTATTCCTTCTATCCACCTTTCCATCGCTGGCCATCGATGGCATTACTGGCTATGACAACTACTGTTTGTAGTGCGTCGATTGTGGACTGCATTGGTTAGAGGTCGCCAGAATGCTTGATGGCGGACTAGGTTATGAGCTCTCACTCGTTGCAGAGGGCGAACGTGTTTTTTTTGCGCTTATCAAATTTTATTTTTTTCTCGCGATTAAATACTTTTCTATAACTTTTAAACTCATTAACGTTTAATAATAATTTCAGCATCCGAATTTTATTTTCATTTCGCGAATTCTAGCAGTCGCTTTTGTGTTTTTGTTTAAATATAAATAAATCAAAACTTACAACAATACTTGCATTAGCGGTGTTGTTGTTTTGCTTATCTCTTTTGCTTTTGTGTCTTTACCGTTGTAACTACAAATTGTTCTTGCATATGTTGAATTTGACGCGCTCTCCCGCTCTTTCCTATTCTTGATTGATTTGCGCTCTCGTCTTTTGCCTACCCGCGAATTTCTGAAGGCCAATAATATAATTCATGTGCTGAATGCCACTGCCTCACCCCGGGCCAACGGCCAAGTCGAGCGGGTTAACCGTGTGTTGGGCCCCATGTTGGGTAAACTGACGGAACCTGTGGACCACGCAGATTGGGTCCAACAACTGCCGAACATAGAGTTTGCATTGAATAACTCCGTCCACTCCACAACCAAATTTGCCGCTTCCGTACTTCTATTCGGTGTTGAACAACGAGGTGTGGTAGTAGATGAACTAACCGAACGGTTGGGTGAGAGAACGGAGGAGGTCGATGCCTCAGAGGTAGACGTCCGGAGATTAGCCTTTCGTAACATTGTTAAGTCCCAAGAATATAATTCGGAATATTATTCGAAGCATCACCTCCCTGCCGTTAGTTTTGAGGAGGGGGATTTCGTAGTTATTAAGAATGTGGATACTTCGGCAGGCACGAACAAAAAGCTTATCAGGCGGTATCGTGGTCCGTATGTGGTTCATAAAAAACTTCCGAATGACCGATATGTTATCCGGGATGTAGAGGGCTCCCAAATCACCCAACTACCATATGATGGGGTCCTAGAAGCCTCCAAATTAAAGCTATGGGTTGCCCCTGATCAAGATTGCACTTCTGATAGCCAAACAAAGGCGACACCAGCCACTTAAGATTCTTATTTACCCCCCTCCGTTGTTACCAATTGGAATCGAGGTCGATTCCTCGTCGAGTTGTAAGATTCCAATTATTTAAAGTCTGTTAAATGCTCATGCATATATCGATTGTTAGTAATAAGTATCGATTGTTAGTAATAAGTATCGATTGTTAGTAATAAGTATCGATTGTTAGCGATAAGTCCCCGATAGGTTGAGAGACGGCGTCTCTCTTCTCTTCCGGCGATGCAACGAGCAAGTTGCATCTGCGCAAAACCCAAAGATTAAATCCGACCAATACAAACTAATCTTTATCATTTTTACTTAATAATTAGGTGTTTACAATATCCTTATGTGTCATCACAACCATGGTTCCAGAGAAAAGACCAATTCCATAGACTGGAGATAAAACAACTAAACAGAATACTAAGCGGTCACGCATTTGACAAAAACACTCTATTTAAAATGAAAGTCGTTGACAACAACTTATGCCTTCACCTGTAACATTACAGAAGATATCTCACATATTATTTTAAATTGTTCAAAATACACAAACACCCGAATGAACTTCCCAACACTAACAAAGTACAACGATATATATCGATTACTCGCGCAATAGCCTATCGCCAACTATAAATCGATAACACAATTTACTAAGGCTGCCAACATAGAACTCTAATAACAATCTAATCCACATATAGATAAATTATATTAAATAGCTAATTCATTTATAACAAAAACCTAAATACGAAACTCATCATCACGAATACGCTGTAGCGTTAACCTGTTATACACAGGGAGGCCAAAGAAATCTTCTATTCAGAAGTAACTTAATATCAAAAAAAAAAAAAATAATTAGGTTAATCTGTACAGTATAGATCTCCCATCGATTTTAGTGCCAGAAGCCGGGTGACCAGTGCGCCGCCATTAATGTCCAAAGAAATCTTCTATTCAGAAGTAACTTAATATCAAAAAAAAAAAAATAATGAGGTTAATCTTTACAGTATAGATCTCCCATCGATTTTAGTGCCAGAAGCCGGGTGACCAGTGCGTCGCCATTAATGTAATTTACTATTTACGATATACATGATATATGTATATCTTTGATTTAATAACATGGCAAATAATTTCATAAATCCATCGTCTTTTAGTATCTTAAAGGGTCGACAGTTTTTGACGGTCCATTCAGTAGCGGCTTCTAAAATCCACTTTTGGTTTCGGAATCTACACGTTATGTGTCTGTTTCGGTTTTCGAGCGTTTTGCCATTGTGTATCATTTGTGTTTCACTAAATTTCAAGTACAATTGGAGTACTTGAGAATTTGTAAACATATATTGCATTTAACGATGTTTTTAATCTCTTCTTCATTATTAGTCCGTCCTCTTTTTATATCATGCACCAATAGGGTGAAATCGTATGTTAAAGTCGGCAAAATGTATGTAACATGCAGAAGGAAGCTTCTCCGACCCCATAAAACAGTTTTTCTTAAAAAGTATAAAAGATAGAGACATCAAATTTGGTTTATATACTCGTTTAGTTAGCGCGCAGAAAATAATTGTTCCAACTTTTTGCCACGCCCCCTTCCGCCCGTGCAAATTAAACAAAACTGATTTTCTCGGAAATTAACAAAGCTAAAATCACCAAATTTATTATGAAGATTTGTTTATTTTGCCCCAGTCACTTTCGCATCCATAATTGAGAAAAAAACAATTGCCTCTTAAATAGTTATTGAACTAGAAGCGTTTAAAAAATGTACTAAATATTGGCATTTTTTGAACTTTGATGGAATAAAACTAACAAGACTCAACGAGTATCAATACCGTACCTACATACACTAGGTAAGTGAAATATTTACCTATCAGATGTATATAGTCCCAATATGCGGAGACCTACGACAGCGATGCGTAAGTCATAAAATTAAGGCAACCTCGCCTAAAAAATGCGCTGCAGGTATAAGGAAGAAGAAGAGCGCATGCGTATTGGCCTGTAGCTTCTTTGTATTTAAATGATAACATTGCAAATACTACCTGTTTACATATATGCCTTTCTACAATGATAAATTGCTAATTACCTGCTTTGGAAAAAATGACAAGACAGGTAAATGTCATTTAAGTTGATGAAAAGTTTGTCCTATTTGTGGGTTGGTCGTTTTTATTTCCGTTTACCTAACAACTTAATGTAAATATTAAGTTGGTTACCTAATTAATACAAAAAGGGTAATACCGATTTTTCGTTCTACCTAGTTAATTCAAAAAATATAACATAAAGAGCTACTTATTGCTCTCGTTTGCGACAGTTTATTTTTAACTTCATAAGTGGAAACACCTTAAATCAGGACTGAATAGTATTTGTCAATATAATTTAAGACAGTTTTATTTAATTGTGCAAAAATGTTGTTAAAGAATGAAAGTATTTTTGAAGTTTTCCATGTCTGTGAAAACCCAGGTACATGGCTTTGCCTCGCGGAAAGGATTAAATAGAATATCAGTGATTACCAATTGGAGAGCTATCCGAAAAAGCACAGGAATGTAAAAACAAAGATTACAAAAGGTTCAGATACACTAATACATTAAAAACTTCTCGTGTTAGACAAAATTAAGACCTTTTCAACATGCTGGCAGCTTCTTCGGACCCACTTATTGCATCACTGAGACACGTGCGATCACGAAAGAATTTGGAAAATAGCAACTATAGTCCCGAAATGTTCAGTTTATTATATACTGATGTAAATATTGAAAATTTTTTTGAAGAAAATCAGCCATCAATAGCAAATTTTCAAAATTAACCTAAAAAATTAAAAAAAATTTTTTTTCTTTTTGTAATTATGTTAGAAAATCAAATTAAAATATTAAAAATGTTACATAGTCGTTTAAAATAATGACAACTTCCGTATGTGATTGAAAAAAAAACGGGTTTCACTACATTTTTAAAGGGAAAACATGCTTTAAAATATATTCTGACTTTGACCTTGAATATTACAGCACCACAAACCCGCAGCACTCTTGACAAACATTAATTTTGAAGGTATTCTTTATCGTAAGCTTTTTAAATTTTTAAAACCGCTTTATCGGTTTAGAAGCTATGATTTTTGCAATGCTAAATGCCACTGTGCGGCGTTAGAGTGCTCGTGTGTTTGTAAAGTGAGCGAGATAGCATATGGTATGAGGCATGTAAAAACAATTTAATAGACAACAAATTTGAACTATTTGTTTCACCTGGTGCATGGTATTGTAATGACTGGGTTCCACTTGGTTTAAATAATTGAGAAACAAACACGTCAGTGAATATTCAGATTAATTTTTATTCCAAAAATATTCTTTATTTATGCGTGTCAGTACATACATACATACAGCTTGGTCAGCGTTCACTCACTGGCCTGGCTCTAGCTCTTGTTACGCTTGTGCATACATGTTGTATATTTATGTTTTTTATACATAACATATTATACATATTATGAAATTGGTCAGATTTTTGTAACGCACAGAAGGAGACGTTTCCGACCCCATAAAGTATATATATTCTTGATTAGCATGAGAAGCTGAGTTGATATAGCCAAATCCGTCTGTCCGTCCGTTCGTCCGTCTGTGCGTTTGCGTTTTACTCAGCCTTCTTAAGAGCTATCGGGCTGAAATTTTTTTTCGGGTATTTTTTATTACCCGGGAAAAAAAAGTATGAAAACCATCAGGATCGGACCACTTTATCATATAGGTCTAGAAGAACTAGAAGAAACATTTTCATAAAAATTGGAGTGTGCTATGAAATTTACGTATGTGATAATATTGGATATAAACCCCAGATCCCAAAATTTGAATCTGATCGAAGAAGAACAAATTGTAAAATAGAGAGTAAAATTGTTTTGTTTGTATATTGATGAATTGAGTTGCAGAAAACAAACATGTAAAAAAATTATTACCAAGGACTGCAAGGGTATATAAACTTCGGCATAGCCGATGTTAGCTTCTTTGATATTTTTATTCATTCATTTAACAAAGGAAAAAGAAAACGTAACAATGTTAGAAGAAAAGATAGAAGAAAAGGTAGAAGAAAAGGTAGAAGTACGAGGTGCAGTAAAGAGATAGAAATTGTGGGTGCCAATTTAACCTGCGGGACTGCCGGGGGGTATTGCTTCGCAGGCTGCCCCTCAAGCGTTTCGTTGCCTCTCTTTTGCAAATGTGCAGGCCGGCCGCGTACGATTTTGCTTACACACATTATGCTGACGGTGTTCTCGGCCGTAGGTAGCTCGCCAAAGGTTTCTTCACTCTAAAGTTTCGGGCAGCAGAAAGACACGTGCATTCTGGACTGGAATGAGTTGAAACACCCATGGCCACTTACCAGTTGGGTTAACTCGAACGTTACTTCGCCTTGACTTCTCGAGAGTCAGGACTCCAGGATGTGGATCAGCCTAAACGT
This sequence comes from Drosophila willistoni, assembly GCF_018902025.1. Taxonomy (NCBI): domain Eukaryota; kingdom Metazoa; phylum Arthropoda; class Insecta; order Diptera; family Drosophilidae; genus Drosophila; species Drosophila willistoni. The sequence continues at coordinate 3,016,296 of NW_025814416.1, forward strand.
CCATCTGCCTTTGGTTGAGGATCTTGCTTGCCAGTATTCCTTCTATCCACCTTTCCATCGCTGGCCATCGATGGCATTACTGGCTATGACAACTACTGTTTGTAGTGCGTCGATTGTGGACTGCATTGGTTAGAGGTCGCCAGAATGCTTGATGGCGGACTAGGTTATGAGCTCTCACTCGTTGCAGAGGGCGAACGTGTTTTTTTTGCGCTTATCAAATTTTATTTTTTTCTCGCGATTAAATACTTTTCTATAACTTTTAAACTCATTAACGTTTAATAATAATTTCAGCATCCGAATTTTATTTTCATTTCGCGAATTCTAGCAGTCGCTTTTGTGTTTTTGTTTAAATATAAATAAATCAAAACTTACAACAATACTTGCATTAGCGGTGTTGTTGTTTTGCTTATCTCTTTTGCTTTTGTGTCTTTACCGTTGTAACTACAAATTGTTCTTGCATATGTTGAATTTGACGCGCTCTCCCGCTCTTTCCTATTCTTGATTGATTTGCGCTCTCGTCTTTTGCCTACCCGCGAATTTCCGAAGGCCAATAATATAATTCATGTGCTGAATGCCACTGCCTCACCCCGGGCCAACGGCCAAGTCGAGCGGGTTAACCGTGTGTTGGGCCCCATGTTGGGTAAACTGACGGAACCTGTGGACCACGCAGATTGGGTCCAACAACTGCCGAACATAGAGTTTGCATTGAATAACTCCGTCCACTCCACAACCAAATTTGCCGCTTCCGTACTTCTATTCGGTGTTGAACAACGAGGTGTGGTAGTAGATGAACTAACCGAACGGTTGGGTGAGAGAACGGAGGAGGTCGATGCCTCAGAGGTAGACGTCCGGAGATTAGCCTTTCGTAACATTGTTAAGTCCCAAGAATATAATTCGGAATATTATTCGAAGCATCACCTCCCTGCCGTTAGTTTTGAGGAGGGGGATTTCGTAGTTATTAAGAATGTGGATACTTCGGCAGGCACGAACAAAAAGCTTATCAGGCGGTATCGTGGTCCGTATGTGGTTCATAAAAAACTTCCGAATGACCGATATGTTATCCGGGATGTAGAGGGCTCCCAAATCACCCAACTACCATATGATGGGGTCCTAGAAGCCTCCAAATTAAAGCTATGGGTTGCCCCTGATCAAGATTGCACTTCTGATAGCCAAACAAAGGCGACACCAGCCACTTAAGATTCTTATTTACCCCCCTCCGTTGTTACCAATTGGAATCGAGGTCGATTCCTCGTCGAGTTGTAAGATTCCAATTATTTAAAGTCTGTTAAATGCTCATGCATATATCGATTGTTAGTAATAAGTATCGATTGTTAGTAATAAGTATCGATTGTTAGTAATAAGTATCGATTGTTAGCGATAAGTCCCCGATAGGTTGAGAGACGGCGTCTCTCTTCTCTTCCGGCGATGCAACGAGCAAGTTGCATCTGCGCAAAACCCAAAGATTAAATCCGACCAATACAAACTAATCTTTATCATTTTTACTTAATAATTAGGTGTTTACAATATCCTTATGTGTCATCACAACCATGGTTCCAGAGAAAAGACCAATTCCATAGACTGGAGATAAAACAACTAAACAGAATACTAAGCGGTCACGCATTTGACAAAAACACTCTATTTAAAATGAAAGTCGTTGACAACAACTTATGCCTTCACCTGTAACATTACAGAAGATATCTCACATATTATTTTAAATTGTTCAAAATACACAAACACCCGAATGAACTTCCCAACACTAACAAAGTACAACGATATATATCGATTACTCGCGCAATAGCCTATCGCCAACTACAAATCGATAACACAATTTACTAAGGCTGCCAACATAGAACTCTAATAACAATCTAATCCACATATAGATAAATTATATTAAATAGCTAATTCATTTATAACAAAAACCTAAATACGAAACTCATCATCACGAATACGCTGTAGCGTTAACCTGTTATACACAGGGAGGCCAAAGAAATCTTCTATTCAGAAGTAACTTAATATCAAAAAAAAAAAAAATAATTAGGTTAATCTGTACAGTATAGATCTCCCATCGATTTTAGTGCCAGAAGCCGGGTGACCAGTGCGCCGCCATTAATGTCCAAAGAAATCTTCTATTCAGAAGTAACTTAATATCAAAAAAAAAAAAATAATGAGGTTAATCTTTACAGTATAGATCTCCCATCGATTTTAGTGCCAGAAGCCGGGTGACCAGTGCGTCGCCATTAATGTAATTTACTATTTACGATATACATGATATATGTATATCTTTGATTTAATAACATGGCAAATAATTTCATAAATCCATCGTCTTTTAGTATCTTAAAGGGTCGACAGTTTTTGACGGTCCATTCAGTAGCGGCTTCTAAAATCCACTTTTGGTTTCGGAATCTACACGTTATGTGTCTGTTTCGGTTTTCGAGCGTTTTGCCATTGTGTATCATTTGTGTTTCACTAAATTTCAAGTACAATTGGAGTACTTGAGAATTTGTAAACATATATTGCATTTAACGATGTTTTTAATCTCTTCTTCATTATTAGTCCGTCCTCTTTTTATATCATGCACCAATAGGGTGAAATCGTATGTTAAAGTCGGCAAAATGTATGTAACATGCAGAAGGAAGCTTCTCCGACCCCATAAAACAGTTTTTCTTAAAAAGTATAAAAGATAGAGACATCAAATTTGGTTTATATACTCGTTTAGTTAGCGCGCAGAAAATAATTGTTCCAACTTTTTGCCACGCCCCCTTCCGCCCGTGCAAATTAAACAAAACTGATTTTCTCGGAAATTAACAAAGCTAAAATCACCAAATTTATTATGAAGATTTGTTTATTTTGCCCCAGTCACTTTCGCATCCATAATTGAGAAAAAACCAATTGCCTCTTAAATAGTTATTGAACTAGAAGCGTTTAAAAAATGTACTAAATATTGGCATTTTTTGAACTTTGATGGAATAAAACTAACAAGACTCAACGAGTATCAATACCGTACCTACATACACTAGGTAAGTGAAATATTTACCTATCAGATGTATATAGTCCCAATATGCGGAGACCTACGACAGCGATGCGTAAGTCATAAAATTAAGGCAACCTCGCCTAAAAAATGCGCTGCAGGTATAAGGAAGAAGAAGAGCGCATGCGTATTGGCCTGTAGCTTCTTTGTATTTAAATGATAACATTGCAAATACTACCTGTTTACATATATGCCTTTCTACAATGATAAATTGCTAATTACCTGCTTTGGAAAAAATGACAAGACAGGTAAATGTCATTTAAGTTGATGAAAAGTTTGTCCTATTTGTGGGTTGGTCGTTTTTATTTCCGTTTACCTAACAACTTAATGTAAATATTAAGTTGGTTACCTAATTAATACAAAAAGGGTAATACCGATTTTTCGTTCTACCTAGTTAATTCAAAAAATATAACATAAAGAGCTACTTATTGCTCTCGTTTGCGACAGTTTATTTTTAACTTCATAAGTGGAAACACCTTAAATCAGGACTGAATAGTATTTGTCAATATAATTTAAGACAGTTTTATTTAATTGTGCAAAAATGTTGTTAAAGAATGAAAGTATTTTTGAAGTTTTCCATGTCTGTGAAAACCCAGGTACATGGCTTTGCCTCGCGGAAAGGATTAAATAGAATATCAGTGATTACCAATTGGAGAGCTATCCGAAAAAGCACAGGAATGTAAAAACAAAGATTACAAAAGGTTCAGATACACTAATACATTAAAAACTTCTCGTGTTAGACAAAATTAAGACCTTTTCAACATGCTGGCAGCTTCTTCGGACCCACTTATTGCATCACTGAGACACGTGCGATCACGAAAGAATTTGGAAAATAGCAACTATAGTCCCGAAATGTTGAGTTTATTATATACTGATGTAAATATTGAAAATTATTTTGAAGAAAATCAGCCATCAATAGCAAATTTTCAAAATTAACCTAAAAAATTTTAAAAAATTTTTTTTCTTTTTGTAATTATGTTAGAAAATCAAATTAAAATATTAAAAATGTTACATAGTCGTTTAAAATAATGATAACTTCCGTATGTGATTGAAAAAAAAACGGGTTTCACTACATTTTTAAAGGGAAAACATGCTTTAAAATATATTCTGACTTTGACCTTGAATATTACAGCACCACAAACCCGCAGCACTCTTGACAAACATTAATTTTGAAGGTATTCTTTATCGTAAGCTTTTTAAATTTTTAAAACCGCTTTATCGGTTTAGAAGCTATGATTTTTGCAATGCTAAATGCCACTGTGCGGCGTTAGAGTGCTCGTGTGTTTGTAAAGTGAGCGAGATAGCATATGGTATGAGGCATGTAAAAACAATTTAATAGACAACAAATTTGAACTATTTGTTTCACCTGGTGCATGGTATTGTAATGACTGGGTTCCACTTGGTTTAAATAATTGAGAAACAAACACGTCAGTGAATATTCAGATTAATTTTTATTCCAAAAATATTCTTTATTTATGCGTGTCAGTACATACATACATACAGCTTGGTCAGCGTTCACTCACTGGCCTGGCTCTAGCTCTTGTTACGCTTGTGCATACATGTTGTATATTTATGTTTTTTATACATAACATATTATACATATTATGAAATTGGTCAGATTTTTGTAACGCACAGAAGGAGACGTTTCCGACCCCATAAAGTATATATATTCTTGATTAGCATGAGAAGCTGAGTTGATATAGCCAAATCCGTCTGTCCGTCCGTTCGTCCGTCTGTGCGTTTGCGTTTTACTCAGCCTTCTTAAGAGCTATCGGGCTGAAATTTTTTTTGCGGGTATTTTTTATTACCCGGGAAAAAAAAGTATGAAAACCATCAGGATCGGACCACTTTATCATATAGGTCTAGAAGAACTAGAAGAAACATTTTCATAAAAATTGGAGTGTGCTATGAAATTTACGTATGTGATAATATTGGATATAAACCCCAGATCCCAAAATTTAAATCTGATCGAAGAAGAACAAATTGTAAAATAGAGAGTAAAATTGTTTTGTTTGTATATTGATGAATTGAGTTGCAGAAAACAAACATGTAAAAAAATTATTACCAAGGACTGCAAGGGTATATAAACTTCGGCATAGCCGATGTTAGCTTCTTTGATATTTTTATTCATTCATTTAACAAAGGAAAAAGAAAACGTAACAATGTTAGAAGAAAAGATAGAAGAAAAGGTAGAAGAAAAGGTAGAAGTACGAGGTGCAGTAAAGAGATAGAAATTGTGGGTGCCAATTTAACCTGCGGGACTGCCGGGGGGTATTGCTTCGCAGGCTGTCCCTCAAGCGTTTCGTTGCCTCTCTTTTGCAAATGTGCAGGCCGGCCGCGTACGATTTTGCTTACACACATTATGCTGACGGTGTTCTCGGCCGTAGGTAGCTCGCCAAAGGTTTCTTCACTGTAAAGTTTCGGGCAGCAGAAAGACACGTGCATTCTGGACTGGAATGAGTTGAAACACCCATGGCCACTTACCAGTTGGGTTAACTCGAACGTTACTTCGCTTTGACTTCTCGAGAGTCAGGACTCCAGGATGTGGATCAGCCTAAACGTCCATCTGCCTTTGGTTGAGGATCTTGCTTGCCAGTATTCCTTCTATCTACCTTTCCATCGCTGGCCATCGATGGCATTACTGGCTATGACAACTACTGTTTGTAGTGCGTCGATTGTGGACTGCATTGGTTAGAGGTCGCCAGAATGCTTGATGGCGGACTAGGTTATCAGCTCTCACTCGTTGCAGAGGGCGGACGTGTTTTTTTTGCGCTTATCAAATTTTATTTTTTTCTCGCGATTAAATACTTTTCTATAACTTTTAAACTCATTAACGTTTAATAATAATTTCAGCATCCGAATTTTATTTTCATTTCGCGAATTCTAGCAGTCGCTTTTGTGTTTTTGTTTAAATATAAATAAATCAAAACTTACAACAATACTTGCATTAGCGGTGTTGTTGTTTTGCTTATCTCTTTTGCTTTTGTGTCTTTACCGTTGTAACTACAAATTGTTCTTGCATATGTTGAATTTGACGCGCTCTCCCGCTCTTTCCTATTCTTGATTGATTTGCGCTCTCGTCTTTTGCCTACCCGCGAATTTCTGAAGGCCAATAATATAATTCATGTGCTGAATGCCACTGCCTCACCCCGGGCCAACGGCCAAGTCGAGCGGGTTAACCGTGTGTTGGGCCCCATGTTGGGTAAACTGACGGAACCTGTGGACCACGCAGATTGGGTCCAACAACTGCCGAACATAGAGTTTGCATTGAATAACTTCGTCCACTCCACAACCAAATTTGCCGCTTCCGTACTTCTATTCGGTGTTGAACAACGAGGTGTGGTAGTAGATGAACTAACCGAACGGTTGGGTGAGAGAACGGAGGAGGTCGATGCCTCAGAGGTAGACGTCCGGAGATTAGCCTTTCGTAACATTGTTAAGTCCCAAGAATATAATTCGGAATATTATTCGAAGCATCACCTCCCTGCCGTTAGTTTTGAGGAGGGGGATTTCGTAGTTATTAAGAATGTGGATACTTCGGCAGGCACGAACAAAAAGCTTATCAGGCGGTATCGTGGTCCGTATGTGGTTCATAAAAAACTTCCGAATGACCGATATGTTATCCGGGATGTAGAGGGCTCCCAAATCACCCAACTACCATATGATGGGGTCCTAGAAGCCTCCAAATTAAAGCTATGGGTTGCCCCTGATCAAGATTGCACTTCTGATAGCCAAACAAAGGCGACACCAGCCACTTAAGATTCTTATTTACCCCCCTCCGTTGTTACCAATTGGAATCGAGGTCGATTCCTCGTCGAGTTGTAAGATTCCAATTATTTAAAGTCTGTTAAATGCTCATGCATATATCGATTGTTAGTAATAAGTATCGATTGTTAGTAATAAGTATCGATTGTTAGTAATAAGTATCGATTGTTAGTAATAAGTATCGATTGTTAGTAATAAGTATCGATTGTTAGCGATAAGTCCCCGATAGGTTGAGAGACGGCGTCTCTCTTCTCTTCCGGCGATGCAACGAGCAAGTTGCATCTGCGCAAAACCCAAAGATTAAATCCGACCAATACAAACTAATCTTTATCATTTTTACTTAATAATTAGGTGTTTACAATATCCTTATGTGTCATCACAACCATGGTTCCAGAGAAAAGACCAATTCCATAGACTGGAGATAAAACAACTAAACAGAATACTAAGCGGTCACGCATTTGACAAAAACACTCTATTTAAAATGAAAGTCGTTGACAACAACTTATGCCTTCACCTGTAACATTACAGAAGATATCTCACATATTATTTTAAATTGTTCAAAATACACAAACACCCGAATGAACTTCCCAACACTAACAAAGTACAACGATATATATCGATTACTCGCGCAATAGCCTATCGCCAACTACAAATCGATAACACAATTTACTAAGGCTGCCAACATAGAACTCTAATAACAATCTAATCCACATATAGATAAATTATATTAAATAGCTAATTCATTTATAACAAAAACCTAAATACGAAACTCATCATCACGAATACGCTGTAGCGTTAACCTGTTATACACAGGGAGGCCAAAGAAATCTTCTATTCAGAAGTAACTTAATATCAAAAAAAAAAAAAATAATTAGGTTAATCTGTACAGTATAGATCTCCCATCGATTTTAGTGCCAGAAGCCGGGTGACCAGTGCGCCGCCATTAATGTCCAAAGAAATCTTCTATTCAGAAGTAACTTAATATCAAAAAAAAAAAAATAATGAGGTTAATCTTTACAGTATAGATCTCCCATCGATTTTAGTGCCAGAAGCCGGGTGACCAGTGCGTCGCCATTAATGTAATTTACTATTTACGATATACATGATATATGTATATCTTTGATTTAATAACATGGCAAATAATTTCATAAATCCATCGTCTTTTAGTATCTTAAAGGGTCGACAGTTTTTGACGGTCCATTCAGTAGCGGCTTCTAAAATCCACTTTTGGTTTCGGAATCTACACGTTATGTGTCTGTTTCGGTTTTCGAGCGTTTTGCCATTGTGTATCATTTGTGTTTCACTAAATTTCAAGTACAATTGGAGTACTTGAGAATTTGTAAACATATATTGCATTTAACGATGTTTTTAATCTCTTCTTCATTATTAGTCCGTCCTCTTTTTATATCATGCACCAATAGGGTGAAATCGTATGTTAAAGTCGGCAAAATGTATGTAACATGCAGAAGGAAGCTTCTCCGACCCCATAAAACAGTTTTTCTTAAAAAGTATAAAAGATAGAGACATCAAATTTGGTTTATATACTCGTTTAGTTAGCGCGCAGAAAATAATTGTTCCAACTTTTTGCCACGCCCCCTTCCGCCCGTGCAAATTAAACAAAACTGATTTTCTCGAAAATTAACAAAGCTAAAATCACCAAATTTATTATGAAGATTTGTTTATTTTGCCCCAGTCACTTTCGCATCCATAATTGAGAAAAAACCAATTGCCTCTTAAATAGTTATTGAACTAGAAGCGTTTAAAAAATGTACTAAATATTGGCATTTTTTGAACTTTGATGGAATAAAACTAACAAGACTCAACGAGTATCAATACCGTACCTACATACACTAGGTAAGTGAAATATTTACCTATCAGATGTATATAGTCCCAATATGCGGAGACCTACGACAGCGATGCGTAAGTCATAAAATTAAGGCAACCTCGCCTAAAAAATGCGCTGCAGGTATAAGGAAGAAGAAGAGCGCATGCGTATTGGCCTGTAGCTTCTTTGTATTTAAATGATAACATTGCAAATACTACCTGTTTACATATATGCCTTTCTACAATGATAAATTGCTAATTACCTGCTTTGGAAAAAATGACAAGACAGGTAAATGTCATTTAAGTTGATGAAAAGTTTGTCCTATTTGTGGGTTGGTCGTTTTTATTTCCGTTTACCTAACAACTTAATGTAAATATTAAGTTGGTTACCTAATTAATACAAAAAGGGTAATACCGATTTTTCGTTCTACCTAGTTAATTCAAAAAATATAACATAAAGAGCTACTTATTGCTCTCGTTTGCGACAGTTTATTTTTAACTTCATAAGTGGAAACACCTTAAATCAGGACTGAATAGTATTTGTCAATATAATTTAAGACAGTTTTATTTAATTGTGCAAAAATGTTGTTAAAGAATGAAAGTATTTTTGAAGTTTTCCATGTCTGTGAAAACCCAGGTACATGGCTTTGCCTCGCGGAAAGGATTAAATAGAATATCAGTGATTACCAATTGGAGAGCTATCCGAAAAAGCACAGGAATGTAAAAACAAAGATTACAAAAGGTTCAGATACACTAATACATTAAAAACTTCTCGTGTTAGACAAAATTAAGACCTTTTCAACATGCTGGCAGCTTCTTCGGACCCACTTATTGCATCACTGAGACACGTGCGATCACGAAAGAATTTGGAAAATAGCAACTATAGTCCCGAAATGTTCAGTTTATTATATACTGATGTAAATATTGAAAATTATTTTGAAGAAAATCAGCCATCAATAGCAAATTTTCAAAATTAACCTAAAAAATTTTAAAAAATTTTTTTTCTTTTTGTAATTATGTTAGAAAATCAAATTAAAATATTAAAAATGTTACATAGTCGTTTAAAATAATGATAACTTCCGTATGTGATTGAAAAAAAAACGGGTTTCACTACATTTTTAAAGGGAAAACATGCTTTAAAATATATTCTGACTTTGACCTTGAATATTACAGCACCACAAACCCGCAGCACTCTTGACAAACATTAATTTTGAAGGTATTCTTTATCGTAAGCTTTTTAAATTTTTAAAACCGCTTTATCGGTTTAGAAGCTATGATTTTTGCAATGCTAAATGCCACTGTGCGGCGTTAGAGTGCTCGTGTGTTTGTAAAGTGAGCGAGATAGCATATGGTATGAGGCATGTAAAAACAATTTAATAGACAACAAATTTGAACTATTTGTTTCACCTGGTGCATGGTATTGTAATGACTGGGTTCCACTTGGTTTAAATAATTGAGAAACAAACACGTCAGTGAATATTCAGATTAATTTTTATTCCAAAAATATTCTTTATTTATGCGTGTCAGTACATACATACATACAGCTTGGTCAGCGTTCACTCACTGGCCTGGCTCTAGCTCTTGTTACGCTTGTGCATACATGTTGTATATTTATGTTTTTTATACATAACATGTTATACATATTATGAAATTGGTCAGATTTTTGTAACGCACAGAAGGAGACGTTTCCGACCCCATAAAGTATATATATTCTTGATTAGCATGAGAAGCTGAGTTGATATAGCCAAATCCGTCTGTCCGTCCGTTCGTCCGTCTGTGCGTTTGCGTTTTACTCAGCCTTCTTAAGAGCTATCGGGCTGAAATTTTTTTTCGGGTATTTTTTATTACCCGGGAAAAAAAAGTATGAAAACCATCAGGATCGGACCACTTTATCATATAGGTCTAGAAGAACTAGAAGAAACATTTTCATAAAAATTGGAGTGTGCTATGAAATTTACGTATGTGATAATATTGGATATAAACCCCAGATCCCAAAATTTGAATCTGATCGAAGAAGAACAAATTGTAAAATAGAGAGTAAAATTGTTTTGTTTGTATATTGATGAATTGAGTTGCAGAAAACAAACATGTAAAAAAATTATTACCAAGGACTGCAAGGGTATATAAACTTCGGCATAGCCGATGTTAGCTTCTTTGATATTTTTATTCATTCATTTAACAAAGGAAAAAGAAAACGTAACAATGTTAGAAGAAAAGATAGAAGAAAAGGTAGAAGAAAAGGTAGAAGTACGAGGTGCAGTAAAGAGATAGAAATTGTGGGTGCCAATTTAACCTGCGGGACTGCCGGGGGGTATTGCTTCGCAGGCTGCCCCTCAAGCGTTTCGTTGCCTCTCTTTTGCAAATGTGCAGGCCGGCCGCGTACGATTTTGCTTACACACATTATGCTGACGGTGTTCTCGGCCGTAGGTAGCTCGCCAAAGGTTTCTTCACTCTAAAGTTTCGGGCAGCAGAAAGACACGTGCATTCTGGACTGGAATGAGTTGAAACACCCATGGCCACTTACCAGTTGGGTTAACTCGAACGTTACTTCGCCTTGACTTCTCGAGAGTCAGGACTCCAGGATGTGGATCAGCCTAAACGTCCATCCGCCTTTGGTTGAGGATCTTGCTTGCCAGTATTCCTTCTATCCACCTTTCCATCGCTGGCCATCGATGGCATTACTGGCTATGACAACTACTGTTTGTAGTGCGTCGATTGTGGACTGCATTGGTTAGAGGTCGCCAGAATGCTTGATGGCGGACTAGGTTATGAGCTCTCACTCGTTGCAGAGGGCGAACGTGTTTTTTTTGCGCTTATCAAATTTTATTTTTTTCTCGCGATTAAATACTTTTCTATAACTTTTAAACTCATTAACGTTTAATAATAATTTCAGCATCCGAATTTTATTTTCATTTCGCGAATTCTAGCAGTCGCTTTTGTGTTTTTGTTTAAATATAAATAAATCAAAACTTACAACAATACTTGCATTAGCGGTGTTGTTGTTTTGCTTATCTCTTTTGCTTTTGTGTCTTTACCGTTGTAACTACAAATTGTTCTTGCATATGTTGAATTTGACGCGCTCTCCCGCTCTTTCCTATTCTTGATTGATTTGCGCTCTCGTCTTTTGCCTACCCGCGACTCTATGATACGTGTTTTTGTTTTTGTGTATTCTTACTTATTAATTTTTTTAGTTGTGAAGGCTTACTCTGCGCATTAAACCTTGTGTCAGAACTGGTCATTTCTTATACACAGATTTTTTACCTGTTTGTTCATCCAGTATAAGTGGCAATGTTGCCACCGTGCTTTTGCGATCTAGCGGTTGATCAGGTCATTTCTTTAAGTGCCGTAACTCATATGCAAATCCTGTTTCTTGAATTTGCTTAATGATCACTCTCCGTGCTTGGTCAAACTCTTCCAACTCTAACTGAGCCGTTGGTTTCATGTTATGCTTGTGACAAAACCGTAGCACATACGCCACTATTCGCTGTAGCCGGTAATACGAATTTCTGTGATTTACCGTATATATCCATTCACTCTTGTTGTTTGCCGTGGCAGTCACCTTGCTGAATACCTTGGTTTTCTTCTCAGCGGTATCCATCGTGTGCTCTGTAGGCTTAAATGGTGCTGGCCAGCCACGTTGTGGTCCATGCAAAAATAGTGATCCATACAACCATAATGCATGTGTGCTAAGCTGAACTGCTGATATGCCTCGAGACAGAACATCAGCTGCGTTGAGTGCTGATGACACATGACGCCATTGCCTTGGATGTGATACTGCGTGTATTTTTGTCAACCGATTAGCCACAAACGTGTGGAAATGTGATGCCCGTGAATTAATCCACGAGAGTACTACGGTTGAGTCTGACCAGAGAAATGATTCCACACTTTCTGATCCTAATTGGAGATCCTGTCGAACTCTATCCGTGAGTTCAGCTCCAAGTACAGCTGTACATAATTCCAGCCGGGGCAGTGTCTGTTTTTCAAGGGGAGCCACTCTCGACTTGGCGCACAACAATCTGACCGAAATTTGGCCATTTTTTTAGGTTGATAGGACATAAACTGCCGCGCCATACGCCTTTTCTGATGCATCGACAAAGTGGGGACCTTGCCATCAAAAATATGCCTTGGAATTTTCATGTGGTTTAGTGCCTGTACATCCTCTCGGTAGGCTTCCCATTGCTTCTCCAAATACGGCAATAGGTCACCATTCATCTCAATTCGTTCGGTAGCAACATGTTGAAGAAACATTTTCGCTCTTACCACTACCGGTGCGAACAGTCCTAGAGGATCAAAGATTTGACCGACTTCGGATAGCACCACTCGTCTGGTTATTCCTTTTGTATGTCTTTGAGCCATTCCACATAATTGGTCTTCTTTGGTTGCCCATATGATTCCCAATGTTTTGACACTTGTTTGTTCCAGTGTGTCACCGAGATTGATGACAGCAATCGTATCTTCCTTTGGAATTTCCTTTAGAAGTTGACTGCTATTTGAACACCATTTTCGTAAGTTGAAACCCTTAGGTTTCAAGATTTCTAGAAGCTCTTGTCTTATTTGCAGGGCTTCTGGTAAACTGTCTGCTTCTGTGAGACAATCATCAACATAAAAGTCATTTTTTAATGTTGATGCTCCAGACGACCATTTTTCCATGTTTTTCAGTGCCAAATATTCCAGACACTTCGTCGCTAAATATGGGGCTGACGTGGTTCCATAAGTTACCGTTTTTAAACGATAAAACTTTAGTTCTTGACTTGGATCCTCTCTCCACACAATCATCCGATTGAATTGATCGGCAGGGTTTATCCAAACTTGACGATACATTTTTTCAATATCTGCCGTGAACACATATTTGTGTGTCCTGAGCCGCAGAAGAATTGAGAAGAGTTGACTCTGTACAACTGGTCCAGGATATAAAATGTCGTTCAGTGATTTTCCTGATGACGTTTTGCATGATGCATCAAATACCACTCTTAGCTTGGTCTTGGTACTTTCTGGTTTTAGTACACAATGATGCGGTATAAAGTAATGGTTCTTGGGAATTTGTTCTACCATTACTTGCTTCATATGTCCAAGCTGTTCATATTCTGACATAAATATTACATGCTCCTTTTTTATGTCAGGGTTCATTCGCCTCTCTAACGACATGAATCTTCTTATGGCTACTTCCCGAGATTCTCCAAGAGATGACGCCTCTTCAGCAAATGGAAGCTTTACAAATAGTCGATTGTCCGCCGCCGTGTGTAGGTTATCGAGGAAGAATTTTTCACAATACTCTTCCTCCGGACTCCTGTACCTTTTTATTGGCTCTAGTGTCTAGCTGCCAGAATCTTTCTAGTGATTCCTCTGGATTCGTCATGCCTACCATACATGTGATTGAAGCTGACGTTGACATATTAATTCTGCCAGCAACAATCCATCCAAACTCTGAGTTTTGTAATGTTGGACGGTTTCGATTGCCCCGTCTCCTTTCTGGTAGCAGTATAGCATAGTGATCATCAGCTCCCAACAGCATATCAATTTTTCCGGGTTTATCAAATGTTGGGTCCGCTAATTGAATGTTGTCTGGTAATGTGACTTTCTGCGTTATTTGTTCTGTGGGTTGGTCACCTATTATGTGTGGCAATACAAATGCCTCAACTAGCATTGCGAACTTGTTGTATCTTGACCTTACAACCAAGCTTACTCGCGCCTTGCTTATCTGTGGTTGACCACCCACTCCATTTATATGCACATGAGTCTCGCTAATTATACCATACACCCATAGGGTGAAATGGTATATTAAAGTCGCCAAAATGTATGTAACAGGCAGAAGGAAGCATCTCCGACCCCACAAAGTATATATATTCTTGATCAGGATCAACAACCGAGTCGATCTAGCCATGTCCGTCTGTCCGTCCGTCTGTCCGTCCGTCCGTCTGTCCGTCCGTCCGTCTGTCCGTATGAACACCTAGATCTCGGAGACTGTAAGAGCTAGAGCCACCAAATTTGGTATGTAGACTCGTGTAGTATGTAGAGTGATCAAGTTTATTTCAAATTTTTGCCACGACCCTTTCCGCCTCCGCAATTTAAAAAAAGCGTTTATCTCAAAAACTATTTCAGCTTTTCCGCCCCCGTAATTTGAAAAACTTTATTATCTACCGTATTTTTTTACCTTATGCAATCAAATTTGGCACACTTAAATTTAATACTAATATCTAGCAAAATACCAAATTGATCAAAATTGGACAAAAAACAGTCGAGTTTTGCATATAAACGTTTTTCCATAAGGCCGGAGTTGGCTGGTGAGGGCGCTAGGGTGCTCGTATGATTGAGTGAGCGAGATACTAAGATATGCTTGTAAGAAGCATGTGAAAATGCATTTGTTTAATAAAGTTGAAATATTTGCTTTACTGGTGTATGGTATACCTAAGTCGGCGAGACGACTTACTTACTTCATTTTTAAAGATAACTTCTTTACCAGTCTCTCTGAGACGAGATTTACTTGTGAGCCGCTATCCAGGAGTGCTCGAAATTCTCCTTTCCTTTCATTGATCCCTTTTACCACTACCTTGGCCGTTGCCAACAGGGTGTATTTTCTGCCAATTCCATACGCAGAAGCTGCAGAAGCAGATGTAGCAATTTGGTTGCCTGTATCTAAATGCAACATTGTGTTATGTTTCTTATCGCATTTAAAGCATCCCCTGCAAGAGCAATTTTTTGCCATATGGTCCGGCTTGAAGCAATTGACACACAATTTGTGTCTCTGCACCCAATTAAGCCGCTCTGCTGCGGATTTGATTTTAGACTTTTCATATTGGAAGAGTTTGTGCTTTGCTCTTTCGCAGAAAGCACACAGGGTACTGTTTGTCCCAGATGCTGTTGCGCATGTCTTCCTTGGATTTGGTTTGTCAATGCTGTGATTTTCGTTTCTTGGTTTCCCAATCGCCTCCAATGTTAGGAAGCGCTGTTCCAAGAAGGATAGGAAATCCTTTACTTCCTGCAGATTCCTTGTGTTGGAAAGAGATTGCTCATATAGTGCGTGGTTGAATCTATCCAATTTTCTTGTCATATGAAACATTATGACAGCATCTGATGATTCTATATTGACGCCTACATTTTTTAAGGCTTGCAATTATTCAAAAATGTTATCATGCAAATTCTTTATAGAAGCTGCGTCATTTCCCACATTTGGGTGATCAAACAGCTTTGCCAGTATGGCTGTTACTAGAGCGCGTTTGTTATTAAAACGTTCCTGCAACACTGACCAAGCAGTGTTGTAATTGGCTTCTGTTAATTCCAGGTGCCGTATCAATCTCTCTGCTTCTCTATCGTGGATACATTTGACTCATGAACCACCTTTTTATAGACGTCATGAAATTGTTGCCATTTCAGATAATCCCCATCAAATTTTGGAATGGGAATTTTGGGTAGTTGCAATGATTGTATCGATTGCAATACAGGTGGTGATTGTATCACTACATTTTCTGCTGGTGCCACACAGAATTTCAGCATTGTATTTTCTGCGGCCACAAACGTAGCTATATTATATCCGGCTTCGGCTGGATTTTCAGCTAGCCGATGAATCTCATAATGGATTTCTTCAATTTGCATCCATAATTTGTAAGTCATTTTATCTTCAGGCACAATTTGTCTTAATGTCCTGGACAATGACTCCAGCAGAGCACTTTGCTTGCGAACCAGTGGTTTGATCATGACTCGCTCTTCCTCTCGTTGGCGAGCTTGTCTCTCTAGCTTTATTTTTGCCAAATGGTCCTTCCAATCTTCCACTATATTAGATACAACCGTATACATTTTGCTGAAATAAATTTGCTGCCGTTACAAAGTAGTCATCTTCAGTTGGCACGTTATTTAATTTGTCCATCAACTCCTGATGACTTTTCTCGAAGTTCTCCCACATGTATTCCAGGAGCTCAAGTTTTTCTTCGAAATAAGATGGCTTCGTTTTCCTGGCGAAAGAATCTTTTTTGGTATTCCGAATGAAGGCCTGGATTGCCTCTCCTCGTTCTGTCTGCTGTTTATAAAACTCCTCCATGTTCTTTTATATTCTTATGTAATTGCTTATCTGTACTAGTACTTGACCCGATGGGAGTTAATTTATTTTGTCAAAGACAGGGCACCCTCCGACTCGTTCCTAAAATTGGTCAAGTGTAGCACAAATAAGAATAAGAAATAAATCGAAGTCGCCTTTTGATTAGTGTTTTAACAATAGTTTATTTTTATTTCCAATATACCTATTCTTTTACGCTAATAACTGCCACGATAACTGCCACGACAGTGAAACCAATTTTTTGAGTTTCTTTTCTTTGTTTCAAAAATTGCTGATCAATGCCAAAATCTATACTCGTGCGTACTACCTGGGTTACTGACCGAGTTAACTAGGTCAGATATTGCTGACGCCAGGGAATGCAACAGAGTTGAGTTGATCAAACTTTATTTTATATAAAAATAACTTTTTATGATTTGGTCGCCTCGTTGACACAAATCGTTGTTTAATGTTTTTTATAAAGTGATCGCCTAGTTGATCAACTTTTATTCAATGGGTATGCACTGCTACCCCGTTGCGGAAAACCAACTCCTAGTTTTCCAATAAATCTTTTTTATTCGCCAAGGTGGCTACGCAATGATTGCCAAGTTAATCAATTGCGATGTTTTTAGTCGGGACCCCAGATTGATGTGAAATGTTCATCAATTTGTTCCCCTCGCTTAGGATTGTCGTGTCCAAAGCGTGCAAAGAAAGTAGTCGCCTAGTTGACCAGTTTCCTTTTTGTTGAGAGATTGGTCGCCTGAGTTGACCAAATGTTCTCGCTTGATGACGGTTTCACCCAGTCTGTTATTCTTTTAACTTGGAGCCGCCAATGTCGGGGTCACCAAAATGTTCAATGAAAGACGTTAGTGTTTCTTGAAGTTATTAAATGTTTATTTATATATATATATAGGCACTAGCACATAAACCAGTGACTAAAGGTTGTCGCAACCAACACATAAATTGGGTGGACCTCGGAGTGAGATTACAAAGGTAGAGATGGGGGCCAAAGACACAGCGATGCACACCCGATGTAGCTACAATTGGTATCTGATCTTACTAAGAATAATGCATTTCTTTTATAGTACAAAATATCGAGCTCACCAGTGCATAGTTCGACATAGTGTTAGGTCAGCAAAGTACGTCTTTATTGATAATAGCTAACCATAGCAGCTTAATTAACTAGGTCTTTATTGTTTACTGCTGACAATATCAGATCTACTTATGACTGATGAGCCATCGATATCTATAATCGGGTTACATACTTAATTGACATACATTTCCATTTGTTCTATATTATAATTGTCTTAATGTTAGCTTATTTTATATAATCTAAACACCAACATACTCCCGGCCGTTGAACACCTGTTCAACGTTATCCAACGTTGACCGCAAAATTGCTGGGGGCTGGGCTTACTGCAGCAGGAGTCGGTATGGGATTGACGATCCTCACGGTTGTCTGCTCTGGACCATTGTGTCTTGGGGGTTGTGAGCATCTTTTTATTCCATATACCATCACAAGAACCAATGGTATTGTTAGCGCTACGTAGGAGACTATAACATGGTGAGCCGGCTGGCTGGGGTCTTCTGGCAATTTCCAGTTTTGCTTAGTTTCCAGTTTTCCTTGAATGTTGCTTAGTTCGTCGTAGCTTAGCTGCATCTTTGTGAATTGTGTTGTTATTGGCGCTACTTTTGTTGGGCCAATGCTGAAGTTGCCAAATCGGACATATGACAATTTCATTGTGTCTGTCGTAGTTATACGGTGACCTGTTATTCGTATAGCAGATCTCCTAGCTGTACACGTCGGGTCTAGAGTTAACAATCCAGTCTTCTTAATAGTGACACCTTGTATATTATCGTCACAGGTCACTGCGAGTTCAATTGGTCTAGTGGTGGCAAAAATCCACTGATTTTTGTGATACATGTCGTACCACACGAATGATCTGTTTGTGTGTTGTATTTGGCAAGTTGATGATTTTGTGTTTTTGAATAGCTGGAACTCACAGTTGCTATTAGCCGAAAACGTCGTTTGTTTATCAAAACAAATATATTGCTCGTTGTTGAGCTGATGGCATTGTTCCAAATCGGCTCTTGAGAGCCCAATGTATTGATTCTGTTCCTTGTTGACAGCAATGATGGGAATTTTAATGTTCATGATTACAATCCCATGAGTTCCAATTGCTGGAATGGGTACCAGGTTATACAGTTGCACTGCCTGCGTTGCCACTAATGGAAATGTGACCTTAAATATCACATGATTGTTTGCGATAGTGCCTTGTGCCTTCATTAAGCCATATAATTGCAAGACGTCGTTATCTGGAACTGGCAAATCCAAACCAAACGGAAGATGTCTCTTCAGTTGGTTCAGATGTTCCCGAAGCTGGCCTGGTGATAGTAGTAACGGGCTTATTTTGCTATGATGGGCATCTGTAAATACTCGGGAAATTTCGGTTTGAATTCGTTGCAAATTCCCTGCAATAACTGTCATCTGAGTAGTGAGCGTGATATACCATTGCAATGCCTTTACTGCATTGTCCTGGACCTTGGTCATGTCGTTCATTTGTTGTTCCATTAGTTTCATCTGATTTTCAATTGTGGCTTCATCTCGCTTAATGATATTTATCGTTGAATCAATTACAGATGTCTAATTTTGCAGCAAGTTCAATAAGTAATCTTCATTTGATTTAACCTTTCGTATGGTGCCTGACATCTCTGTTGCATACTTTGAGTCCAGCACACCAAATAAGCCGTTCGCAATGTTCCCAATTATATCTAAAGGCTCGAAGTGCCTCTGCATTGCGGTGCATGCCTCTGGAACCTTCATTAACACGCATATTTCTCCAACCTTTACTACTCCGTCTGAAAATGTCTTCAGGTCGGCCCAATATGGTTCGAGATCGTAGAATGCCACAATAGTCCAGTCAGACGTTGCCATCCTTCCTGTGCCAATACTTTCATAGTATATGCCTGGTTTGGGGTTGAATCGAGTTATTTTGTCTTGTCTGGCATCTTCCTCTGCGCCCAAAAAAGCACTGAAGCGCGCCCACAAATGAGGAGGTGGACAGGTCTCCGACCAATTCCAAGTGTACTGCCTTGGTTGCAAAGCATACAAATACTGCAATGTAGGCTTTGTCGGGACGTTTTCCTCGAACCTTATGGTGGATCCAGAATGGTCCACAATAGTCTACTCCGGCATTGAGAAAGGGTCTATTCTGAGATACCCGATGCTCAGGTAAGTCGCTCATGACTTGTTTAAAGAACTGAGGCCGGTACTTGGTGCATACTACGCAACCCTGGATCACATTCCGGACCATCAGTTTCACCTTAATAATGTGGTACTGTTGCCGAGCTATTCAGCGTAGTGCCTCATGTCCACAATGAAGATTCTCTTCATGAAGTTTCCGTAGCATCATTTTTACCACCGGATCATTATACGGCAAGAGATATGGATTCCTTGTTTCCGTTGATACTGGTGCTTGTTGTAGCCGAGTTGCTACTCGTATGATTGAATGTTCATCCAGTATAAGTGGCAATGTTGCCACCGTGCTTTTGCGATCTAGCGGTTGATCAGGTCATTTCTTTAAGTGCCGTAACTCATATGCAAATCCTGTTTCTTGAATTTGCTTAATGATCACTCTCCGTGCTTGGTCCAACTCTTCCAACTCTAACTGAGCCGTTGGTTTCCTGTTCTGCTTGTGACAAAACCGTAGCACATACGCCACTATTCGCTGTAGCCGGTAAAACGAATTTCTGTTATTTACCGTATATATCCATTTACTCTTGTTGTTTGCCGTGGCAGTCACCATGCTGAATACCTTGGTTTTCTTCTCAGCGGTATCCATCGTGTGCTCTGTAGGCTTAAATGGTGCTGGCCAGCCACGTTGTGGTCCATGCAGAAATAGTGGTCCATACAACCATAATGTATGTCTGCTAAGCTGAACTGCTGATATGCCTCGAGACAGAACATCAGCTGCGTTGAGCGCTGATGACACATGCCGCCATTGCCTTGGATGTGATACTGCGTGTATTTTTGTCATCCGATTAGCCACAAACGTGTGGAAATGTGATGCCCGTGAATTAATCTACGAGAGTACCACGGTTGAGTCTGACCAGAGAAATGATTCCACACTTTCTGATCCGAATTGGAGATCCTGTCGAACTCTATCCGTGAGTTCAGCTCCAAGTACAGCTGCACATAATTCCAGCCGGGGCAGTGTCTGTTTTTCAAGGGGAGCCACTCTCGACTTGGCGCACAACAATCTGACCGAAATTTGGCCATTTGGACATAAACTGCCGCACCATACGCCTTTTCTGATGCATCAACAAATGTATGCAATTCCTTTGTAGTGGGGACCTTGCCATCAAAAATATGCCTTGGAATTTTCATGTGGTTTAGTGCCTGTACATCCTCTCGGTAGGCTTCCCATTGTTTCTCCAAATACGGCGGTAGGTCACCATCCATCTCAATTCGTTCGGTAGCAACATGTTGAAGAAACATTTTCGCTCTTACCACTACCGGTGCGAACAGTCCTAGAGGATCAAAGATTTGACCGACTTCGGATAGCACCACTCGTCTGGTTATTCCTTTTGTATGTCTTTGAGCCATTCCACATAATTGGTCTTCTTTGGTTGCCCATATGATTCCCAATGTTTTGACACTTGTTTGTTCCAGTGTGTCACCGAGATTGATGACAGCAATCGTATCTTCCTTTGGAATTTCCTTTAGAAGTTGACTGCTATTTGAACACCATTTTCGTAAGTTGAAACCCTTAGGTTTCAAGATTTCTAGAAGCTCTTGTCTTATTTGCAGGGCTTCTGGTAAACTGTCTGCTTCTGTGAGACAATCATCAACATAAAAGTCATTTTTTAATGTTGATGCTCCAGACGACCATTTTTCCATGTTTTTCTGTGCCAAATATTCCAGACACTTCGTCGCTAAATATGGGGCTGACGTGGTTCCATAAGTTACCGTTTTTAAACGATAAAACTTTAGTTCTTGACTTGGATCCTCTCTCCACACAATCATCCGATTGAATTGATCGGCAGGGTTTATCCAAACTTGACGATACATTTTTTCAATATCTGCCGTGAACACATATTTGTGTGTCCTGAGCCGCAGAAGAATTGAGAAGAGTTGACTCTGTACAACTGGTCCAGGATATAAAATGTCGTTCAGTGATTTTCCTGATGACGTTTTGCATGATGCATCAAATACCACTCTTAGCTTGGTCTTGGTACTTTCTGGTTTTAGTACACAATGATGCGGTATAAAGTAATGGTTCTTGGGAATTTGTTCTACCATTACTTGCTTCATATGTCCAAGCTGTTCATATTCTGACATAAATATTACATACTCCTTTTTTATGTCAGGGTTCATTCGCCTCTCTAACGACATGAATCTTCTTATGGCTACTTCCCGAGATTCTCCAAGAGATGACGCCTCTTCAGCAAATGGAAGCTTTACAAATAGTCGATTGTCCGCCCCGTGTGTAGGTTATCGAGGAAGAATTTTTCACAATACTCTTCCTCCGGACTTCTGTACCTTTTTATTGGCTCTAGTGTCTAGCTGCCAGAATCTTTCTAGTGATTCCTCTGGATTCGTCATGCCTACCATACATGTGATTGAAGCTGACGTTGACATATTAATTCTGCCAGCAACAATCCATCCAAACTCTGAGTTTTGTAATGTTGGACGGTTTCGATTGCCCCGTCTCCTTTCTGGTAGCAGTATAGCATAGTGATCATCAGCTCCCAACAGCATATCAATTTTTCCGGGTTTATCAAATGTTGGGTCCGCTAATTGAATGTTGTCTGGTAATGTGACTTTCTGCGTTATTTGTTCTGTGGGTTGGTCACCTATTATGTGTGGCAATACAAATGCCTCAACTAGCATTGCGAACTTGTTGTATCTTGACCTTACAACCAAGCTTACTCGCGCCTTGCTTATCTGTGGTTGACCACCCACTCCATTTATATGCACATGAGTCTCGCTAATTATACCATACACCCATAGGGTGAAATGGTATATTAAAGTCGCCAAAATGTATGTAACAGGCAGAAGGAAGCATCTCCGACCCCACAAAGTATATATATTCTTGATCAGGATCAACAACCGAGTCGATCTAGCCATGTCCGTCTGTCCGTCCGTCTGTCCGTCCGTCCGTCTGTCCGTCCGTCCGTCTGTCCGTATGAACACCGAGATCTCGGAGACTGTAAGAGCTAGAGCCACCAAATTTGGTATGTAGACTCGTGTAGTATGTAGAGTGATCAAGTTTATTTCAAATTTTTGCCACGACCCTTTCCGCCTCCGCAATTTAAAAAAAGCGTTTATCTCAAAAACTATTTCAGCTTTTCCGCCCCCGTAATTTGAAAAACTTTATTATCTACCGTATTTTTTTACCTTATGCAATCAAATTTGGCATACTTAAATTTAATACTAATATCTAGCAAAATACCAAATTGATCAAAATTGGACAAAAAACAGTCGAGTTTTGCATATAAACGTTTTTCCATAAGGCCGGAGTTGGCTGGTGAGGGCGCTAGGGTGCTCGTATGATTGAGTGAGCGAGATACTAAGATATGCTTGTAAGAAGCATGTGAAAATGCATTTGTTTAATAAAGTTGAAATATTTGCTTTACTGGTGTATGGTATACCTAAGTCGGCGAGACGACTTACTTACTTCATTTTTAAAGATAACTTCTTTACCAGTCTCTCTGAGACGAGATTTACTTGTGAGCCGCTATCCAGGAGTGCTCGAAATTCTCCTTTCCTTTCATTGATCCCTTTTACCACTACCTTGGCCGTTGCCAACAGGGTGTATTTTCTGCCAATTCCATACGCAGAAGCTGCAGAAGCAGATGTAGCAATTTGGTTGCCTGTATCTAAATGCAACATTGTGTTATGTTTCTTATCGCATTTAAAGCATCCCCTGCAAGAGCAATTTTTTGCCATATGGTCCGGCTTGAAGCAATTGACACACAATTTGTGTCTCTGCACCCAATTAAGCCGCTCTGCTGCGGATTTGATTTTAGACTTTTCATATTGGAAGAGTTTGTGCTTTGCTCTTTCGCAGAAAGCACACAGGGTACTGTTTGTCCCAGATGCTGTTGCGCATGTCTTCCTTGGATTTGGTTTGTCAATGCTGTGATTTTCGTTTCTTGGTTTCCCAATCGCCTCCAATGTTAGGAAGCGCTGTTCCAAGAAGGATAGGAAATCCTTTACTTCCTGCAGATTCCTTGTGTTGGAAAGAGATTGCTCATATAGTGCGTGGTTGAATCTATCCAATTTTCTTGTCATATGAAACATTATGACAGCATCTGATGATTCTATATTGACGCCTACATTTTTTAAGGCTTGCAATTATTCAAAAATGTTATCATGCAAATTCTTTATAGAAGCTTCGTCATTTCCCACATTTGGGTGATCAAACAGCTTTGCCAGTATGGCTGTTACTAGGACGCGTTTGTTATTAAAACGTTCCTGCAACACTGACCAAGCAGTGTTGTAATTGGCTTCTGTTAATTCCAGGTGCCGTATCAATCTCTCTGCTTCTCTATCGTGGATACATTTGACTCATGAACCACCTTTTTATAGACGTCATGAAATTGTTGCCATTTCAGATAATCCCCATCAAATTTTGGAATGGGAATTTTGGGTAGTTGCAATGATTGTATCGATTGCAATACAGGTGGTGATTGTATCACTACATTTTCTGCTGGTGCCACACAGAATTTCAGCATTGTATTTTCTGCGGCCACAAACGTAGCTATATTATATCCGGCTTCGGCTGGATTTTCAGCTAGCCGATGAATCTCATAATGGATTTCTTCAATTTGCATCCATAATTTGTAAGTCATTTTATCTTCAGGCACAATTTGTCTTAATGTCCTGGACAATGACTCCAGCAGAGCACTTTGCTTGCGAACCAGTGGTTTGATCATGACTCGCTCTTCCTCTCGTTGGCGAGCTTGTCTCTCTAGCTTTATTTTTGCCAAATGGTCCTTCCAATCTTCCACTATATTAGATACAACCGTATACATTTTGCTGAAATAAATTTGCTGCCGTTACAAAGTAGTCATCTTCAGTTGGCACGTTATTTAATTTGTCCATCAACTCCTGATGACTTTTCTCGAAGTTCTCCCACATGTATTCCAGGAGCTCAAGTTTTTCTTCGAAATAAGATGGCTTCGTTTTCCTGGCGAAAGAATCTTTTTTGGTATTCCGAATGAAGGCCTGGATTGCCTCTCCTCGTTCTGTCTGCTGTTTATAAAACTCCTCCATGTTCTTTTATATTCTTATGTAATTGCTTATCTGTACTAGTACTTGGCCCGATGGGAGTTAATTTATTTTGTCAAAGACAGGGCACCCTCCGACTCGTTCCTAAAATTGGTCAAGTGTAGCACAAATAAGAATAAGAAATAAATCGAAGTCGCCTTTTGATTAGTGTTTTAACAATAGTTTATTTTTATTTCCAATATACCTATTCTTTTACACTGATAACTGCCACGACAGTGAAACCAATTTTTTGAGTTTCTTTTCTTTGTTTCAAAAATTGCTGATCAATGCCAAAATCTATACTCGTGCGTACTACCTGGGTTACTGACCGAGTTAACTAGGTCAGATATTGCTGACGCCAGGGAATGCAACAGAGTTGAGTTGATCAAACTTTATTTTATATAAAAATAACTTTTTATGATTTGGTCGCCTCGTTGACACAAATCGTTGTTTAATGTTTTTTATAAAGTGATCGCCTAGTTGATCAACTTTTATTCAATGGGTATGCACTGCTACCCCGTTGCGGAAAACCAACTCCTAGTTTTCCAATAAATCTTTTTTATTCGCCAAGGTGGCTACGCAATGATTGCCAAGTTAATCAATTGCGATGTTTTTAGTCGGGACCCCAGATTGATGTGAAATGTTCATCAATTTGTTCCCCTCGCTTAGGATTGTCGTGTCCAAAGCGTGCAAAGAAAGTAGTCGCCTAGTTGACCAGTTTCCTTTTTGTTGAGAGATTGGTCGCCTGAGTTGACCAAATGTTCTCGCTTGATGACGGTTTCACCCAGTCTGTTATTCTTTGAACTTGGAGCCGCCAATGTCGGGGTCACCAAAATGTTCAATGAAAGACGTTAGTGTTTCTTGAAGTTATTAAATGTTTATTTATTTATATATATATATGGGCATTAGCACATAAACCAGTGACTAAAGGTTGTCGCAACCAACACATAAATTGGGTGGACCTCGGAGTGAGATTACAAAGGTAGAGATGGGGGCCAAAGACACAGCGATGCACGCCCGATGTAGCTACAATTGGTATCTGATCTTACTAAGAATAATGCATTTCTTTTATAGTACAAAATATCGAGCTCACCAGTGCATAGTTCGACATAGTGTTAGGTCAGCAAAGTACGTCTTTATTGATAATAGCTAGCCATAGCAGCTTAATAGGTCTTTATTGTTTACTGCTGACCATATCCGATCTACTTATGACATCAGCAAAGTACGTCTTTATTGATAATAGCTAGCCATAGCAGCTTAATAGGTCTTTATTGTTCACTGCTGACCATATCAGATCTACTTATGACTGATGAGCCATCGATATCTATAATCGGGTTACATACTTAATTGACATACATTTCCATTTGTTCTATATTATAATTGTCTTAATGTTAGCTTATTTTATATAATCTAAACACCAACACTACTCTCTGCACCAGCAGTTTTTGAAGAAGTTTGAAGAAGACCGAGTCTAAAGGCAGATCGGCCTGTATGCTGATGGGTCCTCGGCTGACGGACCGCTAGTTTTAGCGCCTTGTTTGGGATCGCATCTGGGCCTGGAGCCTTTTGATCCTGCAACATTGCGGCAACTGAGAGAATTTCTTTGGGGCTTATATCGCAGACATTTCGTGTAGAAGCGATTCGAGTGGGTCTTGGCGATAAAGCTGAGGTGTTTGGAAACAGAGTCTCCACAAAGTGTTTCATTTGGGATTCTTTGGGAGTCGCGGGCTTATATGCGTTGAGCTTCTTCATGGCCACTTTATAAGCAGCCCCCTATATATAGTTCTCGGCGGCGTTGCACAGTTCTAAAAATCATTTGCGTTGATTCTCCTTAATAGCGAGTTTTAGTTCTCTTCGCCTTAGCTTGTATTTGGCCTGGAGGCTAAAGAACTCAGGCATTCCGCGTGCTCTCTGATATTGCCGTCTGCATTGGACTCCAATGATTGGAGGCACCTCCTCTTCGCCTCATCTATATATGCATTCCACCAGTAGACCGGGGCCTTCTGTTTGCTGTGGCATCTACGTCGATGCGCTCTCAAGAGTTGCGCGGCCCCTGTGGTTCGTTCGGGCACTACCCCATTCCGTTGCCAAGAGTTAAAGTCGCCTGCAGCGCTTGTTTTGCCTTTTCCTCTGGCATCCAAAGAGAGTTGGTCCAGTGCCAACTCGAATTATTGGGGAGTAAGACTTGGTGCAAAGTAGCAGCTGTACACCCATATCTCGCCTATGTATGCCCTGACAAATCCTCTGTGTGGATGTGTTGCACAGGCGGAGTACGATTGCCGCACAACCAGACTGCAGCTTTCCCCGAGGAGTCTGCCGCCCATGAGTTGCCAGGGCGGATTCTATATGGCTCGCTCAGAACCGCTACGTCTATACTCAGTTCCCTTACTGATTGCGGTAGTAAATCGTACGCCGCCACACAGTGATTCAGATTTAATTGTAGAATCTTCATAGTTGTTGCTGCTGGCTCACTCAGACAGGAAAGTTGCTGCATGAGGCTGCCTTGTGGTCTGCCGGCCCACATTTGAGGCACGAATTAATGCGATCGATGGAGCTATTGCACTTTGCTGCCGTGTGGCAGAAGTTTAAAGTATGGCGTAAACTTCAGACTCGTACGTTTGCGGTGGCATCGCTAAATCTTTTCCTTAAAGCTTCCATAATGTTGTCTGCTGCCACCAAGGTATCGAGTTTGCGTATCTCGATCCAAGCTCCGGGTCCTACTGCCCTTACCTTGACTAAGCTCGTTTCTCAGTTTTTGGCAGGATCGCCATCTCGCTTGAGTTCTAGAAGCAGCTCGCCCTTGGCGGTCTTTCTTGTGCGCTTTACGTTGTTTTTGACTCCATCGAGTTTGCCGTCGGTTCTTCTTGTGACCATACCAAGAATTTGGGCGTAAGAGAAGCCCGAAACGCTTCGTAGCTTCCTCGTTTTCCAACACTGGTACGATCAGCTGGTACGTGGCGGTGTGAAGACGAAGAAGACGTCGTGCATCAACAAAGAAAATTTTGGAGAAAGGTGGATAAAAAAAATATTTCTCACCAACACCAGCAAAACAGGAGCAAACGGTGAGAGAGGCGGAAAAAAAAGTGAAAAGAGAGTCGATCTACAGCCTCCCCCTCACCACTATCGGCTTCAATGGTCCAGCCAAGAGGAGGTTGAACAAATAAGTTCAGGGCCAGCACACAGGAGTCCCCGCAACGAGGTACGTAGACAGTCTTCCTTGACCCGTCGAATATAACGTTCAGGCCTTCAGGATACCCAAAGAACGAACTTGAAGGGGAGCGCATGCAAGTATAGGACCGCACCACTTTGCACTTCGAATCAAGTGTTGAGCTGAATATTTATGTGAATATGTTTATGTGCATACATCAATGTATACATATAAACATATTCAAGTGCACGCTTATATTTTATTGCGTATATGTTTAATTGTTTATACTTGCAACAAAGTGTTACAAGTTGAGCTTTTTGTGTTGAATGATTTTTGGTATGAATATACTACACCTCCCCTTTTTAGAAAATAACGTAATATTATGGAGTTATTTATTGATTAATGATATTGAAAATTAATGATTGATTAAAGGTAGTGTATGTTAAAAAAACTGTTTTGTTTGTGTCTGATTTGAAAATAATTTTTATTTGTATGTATATATGTTTAATTAAATGAATTAGTTATAGTGTTGAATCCATAAAAAATGTTATATATTTCTTTTCTTAAATGTTTTTTAAAAGATTCTATTGAAAATGTTTCAAAGATCTTTTCACTCGGTGCCAATTTGAGTTGTTTGATGTCGAGTATACCGGCTTGTTTTTCAAGCCTTTGAAAAAACTAACCTAACTCTAGATTTCCATTGGTGTACAGATCTCCAATCTCAATTCTTGCTATAACTTATTTCCCAAGTTTAAGGAAACATAAATTATGTGTTATATGCAAGGCCACTACTTTTCGTACTTCATCATTGCAGAGTACTTCATGTATTTTGGGCTTAGAAGCATCATTAGGTGCCTAATTGTATTTTCATTTTTATTCACTGGCCAGAGATAATTTTTTCTACTTGGCTGCCTGGTAGTGACTTTCAGGACATGCGCGTTTGTGTTTTTTATCCGCAACAAAATTATCTTTTCCCTTCAGATATTGAACTCATATTTTTCTAGATCAAGTCTCATTCTTGTTAACTTTGAACTTGGATTTACCTCATTCTTGTTAACTTTGAACTTGGATTTACAATAGAGAATAAATATGTTAGTGGTCTATGGTTTGTTTTGACTCTGAAGTGTTTGCCATATATATATGGGCGAAAGTGTGTAATAGCCTAGTATATCGATGCTAGTTCTTGTTCAGTAGTGCTTTTATTACTTTCACCTTTGGTGAATGAACGGGAAGCGTATGCTACTGGTAACTGCTTATCACTGTAAGTTTGAGTCAAAGCTGCTCCACATGCATATTTGCTAGCATTTGCTATTATACAAAACTCTGCTAAAATCTGGATACTGTAGCAGTGTGTGTTCTATTCAACTTTTTTTGAGATACTCAAATCCTTTTTGGCATTCTTCAGACCAAACGAAATCTACGTTCTTCTTACATAGTTGTGTTATCGGACGTGAATGTTCTGCGAAGTTTTTCATGAAGCGTCTGCAGTAGTTGCAAAAAGTTACGAATCTTCTAGCACTATCAGCATCTTTCGGTGCTGGATATTTTTCAATGACATCGTATTTGGTGTCATCTGGCAATATTCCTTTGTCAGTGCATTTGTGACCCAAGAATGTCACTTCGTGCATGAAGAATGAACACTTTTCTGGATGTAGTTTGAAGTTGTGTTTTCTACATATGTCAAAAATGTCCTTTAGGTTTTTCTGTTTTTTGGAACAACCGATGACTATTAAGTCATCCATGTGAAGGATTGATTGTGACGAGTTTAATCCAGAGAAAGCAATTGTCATTATATTTTGAAAGGAATTTGGTGCTATTTTCAGACCATATGATAGTCTGCTAAACTGATAAGATCCATTGCTAGTGGAAGATCAGGTAATGCTTCCCGATTTGTCTTCTAATTCTATTTGGTGGAAACAGCACATTAAATATAGACATGAAAAATATTTGGCTCTGCCTAGTTGATCAAGAATATCGTCTATTTTTGGTAATGGGAATTTATCGGACAACAATTTGTTGTTTATTTGACGATAGTCTATTACCAATCGCCATCGTTTCTTTTCTGATCCTGGTAA
Organism: Drosophila willistoni; assembly: GCF_018902025.1. Taxonomy (NCBI): domain Eukaryota; kingdom Metazoa; phylum Arthropoda; class Insecta; order Diptera; family Drosophilidae; genus Drosophila; species Drosophila willistoni. The sequence continues at coordinate 3,046,434 of NW_025814416.1, forward strand.
ACCCTTTTTCGGTACCAGTAGTAACGGACTTTTATACTCGGACACTAAGGGTTCAACTATTTTATCATTAATGAGTTTATCTTGTCTTGTTATTTCTTGTTTATGGTGGTATTCTGTAATTTTATATATATATATACAGGCTGTTTATCATTCAATCTTAGTTCTTGTTTGTAAGTTATTTATTGTAATTGGTTCATTTTCTAGACCGAGTCATTTCTTGGTTTAATGTAAAATTACGATATTTGTATTTTTGTTTGGAATATTTATTTGTCGGATTACTTCAGATCTTTCTGGGAGTATTGTGGTATTACTGTCACAGGTGTGTAATATTGGGGTGTTTATTGGAAAATCCAAATTATTTGGTCTTAATATTAGTGAATCATTTGGTTCACTGAAATCTAGTTGGCGATTAAAAGTTTTAAAGAAATCTAGTTCTAAAATTACATCGAATGGTATTGGAAAATTTTCATTTACTATGTGGAAGTTATGCGGAATTATGAATTTATTTTGTATTAGTGGCTTGGCCTTTGGAAATAATTGAACCTTCATCGGTTCCTGATATTTCGATTGTGTTTGAAGTATCTATATGTTCAAAAGTATCTGTTTTTTCTTTTATTATTGATATGTCTGCACCAATATCTAACAAGAAAGTTGCATGTTGCCTCCTGTATTTTCATTTTTTTTTTTATAAAAACACTAAGGCCAAGGTTGAATGTGTATACATTAACAGTTTCACTTGAATATCTGCAGGGACTTATTGGTTTTCCGAATTACTCTGGGTAACTCGTACATTACCGTTTCCATTACTGGAAATACCTTGTTTGGAATTATTTCGGTTGGAATTGTTTCTTCCTCGGTTATTGTTTTGGGAGTTTCCCCGATATCCACCTGTATTATGGTTATTTCTGTAACCGTTACTTTGATAATTACCCCTGCCTCTGTAATTATTTTGTCCATTTCTGTTGTATTGTTGCTGATGGTAGTGCAGGTCTGAGTTTGTCTGTTTTGTTTCCGAGGTGCAACTGTCTACGAACTTTGTTGTTAGTTCGTTCATGTCACGGAATATGCCTGCTTTTAGTACGTTGTGTACCTGATTGTTTATGCAATTTCTTGTTAGAGCCTTTGTAACAACTGAAAGTGTATATTTCTTAGCGGTACACCCGTCGTGTATACAGGCTTCTTCCAGAGATTCAGCAAGCTTTTCAACCTCTTGGGCTTACTGGCTTTTTTGTTTTTTTTTCGGGGTGATAATTTTTATTTTAGCGGTTATTGACTCTACCGATTTTGTTTTTACATTTATGGCAATACGATTAATTATTGCGGCTATTGTTTGCTCAGAGGTTATCAGATTTCTGGTGTAGCCCTTAAGCTTTGTTTTTATAACGCACACCGCTGTTTCTTCATGTTCGCCTTTTAGTGAATTTATCAAATTCAATGCGTCAATGAACCTCTGGAGATTTTCTGTTCTGCCATCAAACGCTGGAATTAGGTTTGTGGCCATCTTCTGGAAATCAGTGCTTGTTTGAGGCATCTTGGTATTTTCTTATGGACTTGCTAATTTCTCAATGATTATGTTATCTTGATCAGAACTCACTGACGGTTCTTTTTGATCTTTTTCTTGTATTTCCTCGTATAATAATAATATTGAAATTTCCAAATCAGTTGTTTGTTTATAGAATGCATTTGCGGCTGTTCTATGCCCCGTTTTTAGCTTACTATAGTGTTCGGTTAAAACTGCTCTTATAGTTTGGGGACACTCTCATTGATTATTTTTGAATTTTTGACCACTGTATCTTGGGATGGTTCTCTATTTTGCGAGAGGCACTTATAAGATTTATTCAATTCTTGTGCCTATACTCTAACTTTTGCTATTATTTCATCCCAAGTAACCATAGTTTGTTAAAGAAAAAATAAATTCTCTTTTTTTTGTTTTTATTTTAATTCCCAGAGAGACCAATTGTCGCGATGGGTTGGTCAAAAAGTTTGTGTACCCAGGCGGGTAGAAATCTATTTTTCTGTTCTAGGCGGTTATACGCTTCTACTATTGATCATTCCATCAAGTTTGCTATTCTGGATTCAAATTTTCTATTATGCACAATAGCATATAGCTTCAAAGCCAGATTTTATGGCTATTAAATTAAAATAGCTAGCAATAGTATCCCTCTATCTTCTAAACTTTCCCTATGATCTATTATTTTCACGCTGTTGACGACATTAGCCTATGGGTGATCTATTTAGGACTCCTGAAAACCCATATTACTAATATTACTAATTTTTTTTATGTTTTTGGTCGTTTAGACCTGTTTTCAATTATTAGGAAAAAAATTTTTATTTTTTTTTAAATGTTTATTGATTTATTTTTTTTTTTTTATTTATTTTAGTGTAAATCAAAAATTTTGTTTTTTTTTTGAAGAGAGAAAAATGATCTCAACTGTGTCTTGCACAGTGAGCCAAAGACATTCGTAGGCTTACAGCTTGAACAATGTTTAATTACTAAATCTATGTCTACGCATGTTTTTTGGTATTAGCCTGACCAAAATGTGTTAGTAGGTGTACTGTGCAACAAGTTCAAACTCATACGTATTTATGTTAACTTAATTTTAGGTAAAATTTCAATTATATTTAAGGAAAGATAATTATTTACTCATTGCGTTTCTTCGCTCTTTGGCGAAGTTGCTTCGTGTTGTTCATGAGGCACTCTGTGTAGTGCTGTCGGTCCTTGTCCTCCAATCCTGTTTGGAGGAGGTCTTGCAGTAGGTCATCAGCACGGGCTTTATTTGTTTTGGTATATTTATGTATTTTGCTGCTCTTGTTTTTTTTCCTTTTGTGTGTGTGTGTTTTATACATATATATATATATTTTTTTTTTTAACCCATTAAATAAAAATGGAAAGTACCTGCCCCATTTGCGTAGCAGCATATATTTGGTACAGTTAATAAGAAACACATTTGTACCTTTGCATTTCCTCTTACTAGGAATTTGTCTCCAGTTATGTCTAAGTAGACAGTTCTTATTTGCACTAAAGTTAACAAGATTTGAGGGGAGTGGCTTTGCTCACTTTGAAACAACTCAATTATATTATTTATTATGCTCGGGCTCCGTATGGTAACCTTTTGGAAATAGTTATCCATCGTTGCCAGTTCTTATTTTTTTTGCACAATTTTTGAGGTCCTTCCTTGATATCCTAGGTTTCAGTTCGACCTATTGTCACGGTCGCCATGTAGTGACCGGGTTCCACTTGGTTTAAATACATTGCTTATTGCGTTGAGCATACATTGCTTATGAGAATATATGTATGTGCATATACAAATGTACATACAGCTGTGTTCAGAAAAATAGGAATGCATACTAGTATGACAATTACAGCACTTTTTTGACAAAGTGTTACCATTTACTTAAACAGGTGCTAACAAAATTTGAAGAATTAGGTGTAAACGACAAAATAGCGTAAAATATATGACATTCTGGCGTTTCCTTTTCTTCTTTTCAATGATTTTCAACACGAGCATTAAAAGTTGCTTGTTCAGTAAAATAGGAACGCAAAGTTTAAAGCTTTACAAAAGTTAAAAAAAAGTGAATTCAAATATAAAAAAGTTATCATTAGTAAGTTTTATTTGTTTGTAATCGTGTAGATTATAAAATTTATTACAAAAGTAATAGATTATCGTTTTCAGTGGGTAGAGGAAAACATTTCTCGGTCGAGATGAGGAATGTTATAATTCGCCTTAAAAATCAGGGTAAAACATACAAAGAAATTAAAAATATTGTTGGGTGCAGCAGTACAATGGCATTTAACGCTGTTCATGTTGAAAAAAAGGCCCGAAAATCGCGGTACAAAACGTAAAACGACACCAAACAAGGACAGACGAATCGTTCGATTGAGTAAAAAAAAACCCGACATTGTCGATGGAATATCCCCACATTTTCCCAAAAATAAATAAAAACTTGATTTGATGTGTTTTTTTAACATGCATTAGTTGTTATTAAATAGGATATTTATTTTAATTTCTTTATTTCTATTCTTTAACATATTAAATTAAATTTAAATACATAGTTATATTTACATTTTCTTACGTTTTTGATAGTTTTGCTTAATTTACTTGTCGAATTTTGGATGGATTCTGAAAAGGACAAAATTGATTAGGGAATAAAAACTTCATAATATTTTAATAACACTTACCTTTATTACTGTAGTACTTTAGTACTGTGCCACTACGAAATTCAATCGCAAATGAACAAAGAAACGAAAGTTACAAAGCGACGCGCGCAGAAGTTGGAAAAAACAATAACAACAATGCACTGACGAACGAAGTGAAGTGGCGTAGACAAAAATCATCATGCTTTACTTATTCAAAAATTTTTTTTTTTCAAATGAGAAATATATATGTATATGTGTGTACAATGACGACATTAGCTCGTTCGGGTGCCTTCGGCTAACCTCAGCATGAAATGCACTGGCAGAATTTTTTTCTGCCGACGTCAGTGGCTCGGAATTTGCGGCGATTTTGTCCCCGGCGACATTTGGTACTGAAGGGTAATTTTAAAAGTACTCGTAGAAAACCGACACATATACATATGTATATAAATTAACAAACAATCTAACAAACTGCCCCCACACTAAGCCTTTGAACAATCTGTGCAAATGCAAAATCGATGTGGCGAATTTCATACAAACATAAATACGCTGACACAGCGTCTGACCAAGAGCCCATAGCATGACCATACGTCTTGCATATTTACTTCTTATGTATTTAGCTTTAAATTCATATGCCCATTTATGCACTTAGGCTTAGTTCTCTTTTTTTCCATCAATATATTCACTTTGTATAATAACACATTACTCTGGCACTTGGTCGTAATCACATTTTATAATCTTTAATATATTGCTAAGCCACAAGGATAGTGATCCAGATACTTAATGGTATCTCACCCTAATCTACCAAATTCATCTCATGAGTTGGATCCTATCTACGGCTATCCCCAACGGGAACCAGTGGACGGACGTAACATCATAATTTATATACATACAAAGTTTCACAAATTGATACTACAAAATGAAAGCAGAGTTATTTAGAACAACACATCTAGTTAGCTTAACAATCATAAATTTAATTCAAGAAAACTTGCACATTTTCTTTGCAGCTCATTTTGGTACGTTCAAACATCAAGCTTTATGATATAGTGATCCGAAATATGCAAACCTGCAGCATATAGAAGCCCACGTGCAAAATTTCAGCTCTATGGCTCTTACATGACAGACGAACATGGCTATATGAACTCATGTCGTCGTGCTGATCACGAATATATATACTTTATATGGTCGGTCTCTTTGCAAGGATATTAAAAGTTTATTAATTGTTGATTTTTGCGACCTGTTGCTTGTTTGTGGTATGCTTAGCCAGCTCGATGTCAATTTTTTGGATAAATGACAAAATGAAAAACAGTTTGTTTTTGTTTTCTTTTCCGATATATTTCGGACACTCATCGGTGGTCGTCTGCAGGGTAAATTTAAATAACATTTAATTGTGATTATCATAACATTAATAATTAAGTCTTATAATTGTTGGGGTATTTATTATGTGCAGCATCTTCAAGGTATAACGTTTGTTGTAATTTTGTTCTTGGTCTAAACTGTTTGCTGCGTCAAAATTTGGTGAATGTCTACTGGCGGCACAGTGGGCCATAAATGCCGTTTTTGTACATTGGAGTGTTGACGAAGTTTGTAGTCAGATCTATGTTGTGATAGTCTAGTTTTTAGCCTCGATTTGGTTGTCCCTAAATACATTTTATCACAGTTTTCTTTATTGGTCCCGTTACATGGTATTTTATAAACTACGTTGCTCTTGTCCATTTTATCAATCTTGCTTTTTGTCCTTGTTGTTGGGTTTGTGTGCTATCCGTATTTGTTCTGTGTCATAGCAATTCGAGTTTGCTAATCTTTCCGACAGTTGTGGGCCATATGTGACGGACATAAAGCGTTTTGTCGTGGTTTCTCTATTTGTTTTCTTATTGTGAAATTTTAGTGATGTCCTTATGGTGTGGTTTGGAAAGTCATTATAAGTACTTTAAAATTCGTCTTATTTCTTCCTTCATTTCTTTATGAAAAATTGAGTCTGATTCGGATGTTTGGTTGTTGGTTTTTTCTACCATTTTAATTTTAGCTTGTTTCATCGTCTGTGTATTGATGAGTCTAGATATGTCAATTTGTTGTCATTTTCCAACTCTATTGTAAGCTTTATGTTTCTGTCAAATAAATTTAGGTTGTCAAGTATGTTTTGGATCTCGTCTTCTTTAATTATGGCAAGAAGGTCATCTACATATTTCGTCATAGTTCTAGGTGGTCGTTGTAGTGTTTTTATCATTTTTCAACGATATATAAACTGTATGTATATGCGTGCCAATCGGGGCATGCATGTACAAGGGGATGGGGACAAAGAGGATAAAAAATAAATGGAAATGATATTTGGAAGGTTTTTTTGTGCATTGATGAATTGAGGTACAGAAAAAGAGTTTGGAACAGGTCAAAAAATATAATGGCCAAAGACTATACACCTAAAGGTATATAAACTTTGCTTCTTTGATATTTCATTACAGTTTACGATCACCGGCTCCACTCTTATTGCCCAATTCGGTAATTTTTAACATACATATCAGCTTCTTTTTGTAGTGTGTTGTTTGTCAACTTGGGTTATGGTTATATGTAAAGAATTGTTTCAAATTTCTTTTGTCTATATTAGATTCTTAGTTTTTCGTTTACAGTTTTGTGGAAATTCTCCACATCTGAAACACCATTTTCGCTGATGTTATACTAACGTATATATGTTATTATATTAACGTTTTATGATTTTAGCCAGTTTTGAAGAGCTGTGCAAATAAAAAACAGTCCTTATCTGCTTTGATTTCTAAGGTTTAACTTCTATCGGTAACGATTTTTGTGATTGCCATTTATGACCCAGGCACAGCTTCTAACTCAAACATTAAAATACTACAGCGATTCGTAATTCGTGCGTAACTCGGTTATCCACAAAGACCTTAACATCCTGTCAGTTAAATGCGAGATTCGGAGGTATGGCATTCGGTACCCCATGGGCTAGATAATGCCCTGGAACTCAAACTGCTAGACAAGAGCATGCAGATAAGACATCTAAAAAGAAGTCTCGCACTTAACCAGCCATTTAGACCAGAGAAGGACTGGTGATCCCACTCCCATTTTATTGTTGCCTTTGATAATATTTGCTTATTGTCCATTTAAGATAGATCACAAATAAAAAAAATACATATAAAACAAAATGTATATATATCCCACCGAGATCCCCATTAAATAACTTGAACCGCATTCAAAATAGCCCGTTGCGATTGATACAATTCACATGGTCCAATATGCTTGCGGATCGGTTTTAATACAAAACCATGATGGACTTCAACTTCCCATAGTATAACAAAACATGGATAGCAGCTATTCATTGGGCAATATTACACTTTAGACCATTAGTATATAGCAAGCATTTTTATACCCTTGCAGAGTGTTGTGGAATTGGCCGTGGTTTTATTATTTATTTTGTATTTTATTTATTTATTTATTATTTTAGGCACGTTTTTCTGCGCCATCGTTTTTATTAACAGGTGACCATCTCTTTCTTTGAATAAAAAGATAAATTGACTTATATACTAGATTCAAGAACAGAATAGTATATATAGAAATAGTATTTTTCGGTATCTAGCTTAAATACAAATAAATGATATTTTCTGCGACATAATTCCGCCCCCTAGTGTTGAACCAAGTCTTCAGCACGATTCTTTATGTCTCGGTATTCCAGTCCTAATCTGCATAGGTTTCTTACTGGCCGACGATAAGTGTTTTTTGTTGGTTTTATGTCTGCTACTCTCACTATTCCATCTTCTCCTGGGTGTGTTTTGAGTACTATTCCAATTGGCCATTCACCTCTTGGTGTCATGCATTTTACTACGAGTTCACACTCTTTCAGGTTATCGCAATTCTTTTCCCATTTCGATCTGTTAACTAAACTTGGGATATATTCCTCAATGAATCGTCTCCAAAAGGCTTCCACTAACATTTGCGTCATCCTCCATGTCTTCTTCTCACTGGATCCATTAATTTTGCATGGTGCTTCAATAGATCCACTTTGTTGTTTGATTATATGATTGGGGCATAATCCTAAGACGACATCTGGATCATTCGATTCGAAAATATACGGTCGTCTATTTACCAAATGCTCCGCTTCACAAAAAAGAGTTTGCAGCACTTCGTCAGTGGGATTACTTTTGACGGATAGTACGGCCGGCCTCTAGTGTTCTTTTAAAGCATCCAATTAGCCTTTCCCAGCAGCCTCCAAAATTTGGTGAGTTCGCTGGTATAAATTTCCATTCGATACCTTTTAGTGTTAGTTCTCCACGCTCTGCTTGCAAATCTATTTCCTTTAGAGCTTCTGTTAATTTTCTTGAAGCGCCTCTAAGCACCATTATCGGGCCATAGTGTTTTAATTTCGCCTCGCCTTGCCATCATTCGACGGATTGCCAAAATGCACGAGTCTGTAGTTAGAGAGTGTGCGATTTTCACATGTTTTGCTCTAGATGTTAAGCATGTAAAGAGAACGCCATATCGCTTTCGCAGGCATTTAGTGTACCTGCCGCTAGAGCCCCGTCCATCTTTCGTATAGAACGGCCCGAAATAATCCATACCAATGTTAAGAGTTTTTGAAATGTAGAGAACTTCTCCTTGGGTAATAGACCCATTTGCGCCTTAACCGGTTTGGCTTTGCGTCGTCTACACCACATACATTCGTTGATAATTCTTTTGATCTTGGTATTCATCTTCGGCATCCAGTACTGTGAATTGAATTTATGTACGACGACTTCTTGTGAAAATGTTGTACCATCAACATTGTGAATACTTGATCTCTTCTTCTTCTTCTTCTTCTTCTCCTTCTGCACGCATGATTCGGGTAGTTATGCGTAGAATTTCATCTGCACTCATGGGAAGACAATATTTAGTGAGGCGTAAAGCCCCTGTGATCTTGCCAGTTTTAGTATGGATTATGTCGTTGTGAAAATATTCCTCTTGGACATATCGTTATATCGTTTCGCTTTTACGTTTTTTATAAATCTTTTGACCCATGCTGTGGCGCCTACCAGTTTTGTGAACTTTGAAATTCTATTTTCCAGTATTTTAAATGGGTAATCATATTGGTGTACCAGCATCGTAAGCCCTGGTTCGGTTGACAACTTTTACGGGAGAATCTCTTGTTATGATATCAGCAATGTTTTCCATGGTTGGAACCCAATTCCATTCTGCCCTCTTGGACTTTTCACATAATTCGCTTATTATGTTGGCTACGAAAACTTGCAGTCGTTCGTTACAGTTTATCCATAAAATCACCATTTGGGAGACTGTCCAGAAAACTCTCATCAAATTTTAGATGTATTTCGATTTCAATAATTTCCGCCAGTCTACATCCCATCACAGATGGGATGTTTCATGTTTTGGAATCGTAACATGTTTCAAAGGTGAAATTCGAGCCCGAGATGCTATAAGCATGACGTCATATTCTTCTTCTTCTGGACCCTTGTAACATACTCGCATATATGCTGCTGCAGCGTATGCTTTGCTGCTAGCGTCGCAAAAAACGTGTAGTTCGCCTTTCGTAGCAATAGATAAATGTTGGAAGTAACATCTTGATATAGTAACATCTTATACTCTTTTCAGATCGTTTAACCACTCTTGCCACTTTTTGACAGGGTCGCCTTTAATGACATCATCCCCATGCAATGCCAAGTTCCCAATATTACACAACAAGATCCGACCTTTTATTGTTACTGGGGTCACCATTAACAAGGGATCATATTTTGTATTGACTGATGCAAGCGTCTTTCTTTTTGTAGGCATCCTTGTTCCATTCAATATATCCTCGCTTATGCTGTGTATTGTAGTTGTTGAGAATATAAATATATCTCTTTGTGCGTTCCAAATCATGCCGAGAACCTTTAGAGATATGTCTCTAAACATCATCCCCATGCAATGCCAAGTTCCCAATATTACACAACAAGATCCGACCTTTTATTGTTACTGGGGTCACCATTAACAAGGGATCATATTTTGTATTGACTGATGCAAGCGTCTTTCTTTTTGTAGGCATCCTTGTTCCATTCAATATATCCTCGCTTATGCTGTGTATTGTAGTTGTTGAGAATATAAATATATCTCTTTGTGCGTTCCAAATCATGCCGAGAACCTTTAGAGATATGTCTCCTTTTTCACCCAATTATTAATTATCTGAATTATCTCAACAGCTTCGCGAACTGTTGCTTTTGAATCCAGATAGTCGTCGACGTAATGGTGATGATGGCTGGAGCTGCTTCTGGTGCTTTACTTTTGCGTATCGCCGCATTGTGGTTTCTTACAAATTGTGCTATAAATGGTGAGGAGATTGCTCCGAATATCATTGACGTCATCTGATCTCTGATCGACCCTTTGGATCTACATTTAGTATGGTTTGAGTTGTAAGGATTGATTGCATTTCGTTGTCCACTTAGGAGATGAGGCTGAAGATTCCGAATCGAGTTCAATTTTGCCATTTTTGTATATGGAAATTCTTTCTGTATAGCTTCGTAATCGATTCGTTGAGCTGGTAAATTTGAAATTTTGATAAGACGTACAGTTTGAAGCTTCTTAATTTTGCTATCGCCAGTAATAGCAATATCTGCGATTTCTGAAGATTCAACATATCTAGAGATTCCTTTAGTCCATCCAAAGCAATACGGTTCAGGTTTCCCAATTATACCGATCTCACGTCGAGAAAAGCCAGAATTTATTTTTCACCAGTTGGACCCTGGTAACATTTTAAGAATTGCTGTTTTTTGGACTTCTTGAATGCATCCGCTAACAGCTTGCGGCAAGGATTGTAGATGAGACTGCTTTGCCTTATGTAGTAAGCGATGACGATATCGTTCACTGTTGCTCACGATTATTGCATTGTCCCTTATGAAATTTTAGACAGTGTGAGGCAGGCGTTACTTGTGCTTGCGTAATCCCATCGTTTCTTCACCTCTGCCTTTCTAAAGTTACTACATTTATCTAGGGAATGCTTGTCTTCATCACAAATAAAACACTTGCTGGTGGGGCGAGTTTGTGTAACCTTTTGTGGTTGAACTCGTGATCCGAATTTCTTCTGTGCTTCATTATCTACGTTATTGATTGTAATTATCTTCTTGTAGAAACATATATCATGATACAATCTCTACTGCCCCTGCGTTCATTCAGCAAATATTTTAAAATTACATTCTGCAGCTCTTAATTTTCGAGCGGTTAAAAATGATCCCCATTCTCGGAGAAAACTTTCATCTAGCCGAGAGCATCGAATTCGTGAAAAGTTCAATTTTCTTTACATATTTTATTTCCTGTGCTCCGTTGTATATTTATATACTGACTTTTTGTAAATCCATTTTCCAATAGAAAGGCAAGTGCACAGTCAGCGGACATTTGCTTTGGCTCGTCTGTAAAAAGTTTACTTTTTACCTGATTTAGGGTCTCGCAACTCCCAGCAGCTTTCAAAACAACAGCTAAATCTTTTTCTTTCAATTTTTTAGCAGAAACTATAACAGCATGTATAAGTAAGGGAGATAAGTTGTTATTCTGTTTGGAAAGCTCAGCAGCTAATTTTCTTTTGAGGCGAGGACAAGCGTTCTTGTAATCACACTTTGGACGACCCATTTTTTTTCTGTTGAACAGAGACCGGAGATTTCTATAGAAGTGTCTTTTTCAAGCCATTTTGCATGCTTTCCTTTAAATCTTGCCAGAGTTGAATTACACTTTGGCAAGTGTTTATTTATATAATTAACGAAAGCTTTCGCGTTTTCATTTATTGTCCTAATGCTGTCGTCATTTATATGATTTTGTTCAATGTTTTGCAACATATGATGTTGTACTGCGTTTCGGGAACGATTATTGTTATTCCAAACGTCAAGCAGCTCCGCCCTCTTGAACACATATTGTAATACAAAAAGTTGATTTTTTAAAAATTGTGTGGATTCGGACAAAAATGGTTAGTTTCTCATTTATATGCACACATTTGTTAATAACTTCTCACATTAAACTTTTTGCAACGCTTTGCCATTCAAAAGTACTGATCCACGAAACACAAATACATTTGTTAAGCTCAATCTAAAAATACACATATATAAAACACGGTACAATTGGACAGGAACACAGAATAATGACACAAATATATATGGTTAAAATATAGATTTACATACCGGGACAGTCGTTTTCCGTAGTAATTGTTTAAATTTTTTGTAAATTTTCGCCAGAACAAGCAATTAAAGCGGATAAATTTTTCCCGCCAATTTCAGTCAAAACATGTTCTACATAACTAGCTGACTTTAACAGCGGTCACACAGAAAAGTATTATTCCATATGTTAATGTTAAATATTTTTTTACCTAAATAGGGTGTTCCAAAATATAAAATCGACGAAAGTTTAAAAAGTATAAAAGCGAACGTTGTATGAAATGGGGCCTGTTTGGTCCACAATTTCGCCTTCTATCCACTTCGGACCGGGGGCGTAGTTACGGACCCAAACCGGAGCACCAATAGCACACAGATGCTTCGAAGAGCAATATTCTTGGACCAGACCTGGATCAAAAATGGGCAACGCCGACTTCTTAAGCCGATGCCCATTACCAAAACAAGGCGAAGGCAACACTACAGAAGAAGTGTTAATGATTGAATGGGCCGGAACACCACTTGTCAGCGCTCAATCTCTAGCATTACAGACTAAGAAGGACGCGCATTTATCAAAGGTTCTGAACTGGGTGTTAAGGGGATGGCCCAATGAAAAAGTTGATCGTTCAGATCAGCTCTACTCGTATTTCGTTCTTTCAGCCAACAAAGGAATTCTTGTATGCGGCAACCGGGCTGTGATTCCCGAACCATCTGGACCGGCCTTGCTTCAAGCGTTGCATGCTTCACACCCGGGGATTGTAAAAATGAAAGCCATGGCTCGAAGCTACATTTGGTGGGCTAATATTGATGCTGAAATAGAGCTACTTGTGAAACGTTGCAATCTCTGTCAGCAAAACCGAAACGAACAGCCTCATACAACTACACATCATTGGGAATCTGCCAGACAACCTTGGTCACGCCTTTATATAGATTTCGCTGGCCCCTTTAATGGGAATACCTTCTTACTAGTCGTGGATTCATTTTCGAGATGGCTAGAAGTCTCTGTTGTGAAATCTACATCATCTGCTGCTGCTATTAAATTCTTGAGACAGCTTTTTGCAACGCACGAATTACCGGACGAAATAGTGTCAGATAATGGCACTGAATTCACGTCTGAAGAATTCAGGATCTTTATGAAAAACAACGTGATTCGACACATTCGGTCGGCTCCATTTCATCCTGCCACAAATGGGCAAGCCGAGCGCATTGTACAAAGTACCAAGAATTACCTGAAAAAGTTTGACAGAAATCTCAACATAGATCTCGCACTGGCGCGGTATCTTTTTAGCCAACATACTACCCCTCACTCCACGACAGATCGTACCCCTGCAGAACTACTATGTAATCGAGAGCTTAAGTCATATTTCGACAAAATTCAACCCAAGGAAATAACATACGGAAAGGTCCGCGACCCAACAAATGATAAGCAGTTTTCTATTGGTGCTCCGGTATGGGTCCGTAACTACGCCCCCGGTCCGAAGTGGATAGAAGGCGAAATTTCATACAACGTTCGCTTTTATACTTTTTAAACTTTCGTCGATTTTATATTTTGGAACACCCTATTTAGGTAAAAAAATATTTAACATTAACATATGGAATAATACTTTTCTGTGTGACCGCTGTTAAAGTCAGCTAATTATGTAGAACATGTTTTGACTGAAATTGGCGGGAAAAATTTATCCGCTTTAATTGCTTGTTCTGGCGAAAATTTACAAAAAATTTAAACAATTACTACGGAAAACGACTGTCCCGGTATGTAAATCTATATTTTAACCATATATATTTGTGTCATTATTCTGTGTTCCTGTCCAATTGTACCGTGTTTTATATATGTGTATTTTTAGATTGAGCTTAACAAATGTATTTGTGTTTCGTGGATCAGTACTTTTGAATGGCAAAGCGTTGCAAAAAGTTTAATGTGAGAAGTTATTAACAAATGTGTGCATATAAATGAGAAACTAACCATTTTTGTCCGAATCCACACAATTTTTAAAAAATCAACTTTTTGTATTACAATATGTGTTCAAGAGGGCGGAGCTGCTTGACGTTTGGAATAACAATAATCGTTCCCGAAACGCAGTACAACATCATATGTTGCAAAACATTGAACAAAATCATATAAATGACGACAGCATTAGGACAATAAATGAAAACGCGAAAGCTTTCGTTAATTATATAAATAAACACTTGCCAAAGTGTAATTCAACTCTGGCAAGATTTAAAGGAAAGCATGCAAAATGGCTTGAAAAAGACACTTCTATAGAAATCTCCGGTCTCTGTTCAACAGAAAAAAAATGGGTCGTCCAAAGTGTGATTACAAGAACGCTTGTCCTCGCCTCAAAAGAAAATTAGCTGCTGAGCTTTCCAAACAGAATAACAACTTATCTCCCTTACTTATACATGCTGTTATAGTTTCTGCTAAAAAATCGAAAGAAAAAGATTTAGCTGTTGTTTTGAAAGCTGCTGGGAGTTGCGAGACCCTAAATCAGGTAAAAAGTAAACGTTTTACAGACGAGCCAAAGCAAATGTCCGCTGACTGTGCACTTGCCTTTCTATTGGAAAATGGATTTACAAAAAGTCAGTATATAAATATACAACGGAATGCAAAAATGCAGGGTTATGATACATATATACCCAACATATCAAGCCGTACTTAATTCGAAATTTAAACTCCGGCCAAAAGAAATTCAATATTATGAAAACAGAGAGTATGTTTCACTTCAAAATCTTTCGGACCATATATCTTCCCGTATTCTGGAAATGCAACATGAAGTCCTGGAAACACTTCCCAACTTGAAACATTGCAAACTAATTTTCAGCTATGGATTTGAAGATTTGTCCGGCCAGAGTGTATGAATCGATCGACAGTTTTCTATTTGTTACTACAATTGTTCCGTTAAAATTGATAAATGAGACAAAACCAATAATTTGGATTAATAGGGCTCTGCAATCTGTTAGATTTTGTCGACCATTTAAAATCGAATTCACCAAGGAAAGTACCGAGCTCATATAATCAGAAAAAAACAACTTAGATGCCCAGATTCTCAACCTGCAAATATTTTTGTATAAATTTTAAGAGAAATGTATATACATGTATGTATGTGCAGTATACTGGACACATGACGCTGATAGATGGTGAAGTTCTAAACGTATTGTCAGGAACCAACTCGTGTCAATCTTGTTCAATTTGTGGAGCGAAGCGAAAACAATTGCTGGACATCAAAGATGTGAACTCGAAAGTTTTCATAGCTAAATCACATACATGCTCTTCAATTTGGAATCAGTCCATTACACACTTGGATCCGCTTTTTCGGGTATGTTTTAAAAATCTCATAGAATAGAGTTAAAAAAGTGCTCTTCAATTTGGAATCAGTCCATTACACACTTGGATCCGCTTTTTCGGGTATGTTTTAAAAATCTCATAGAATAGAGTTAAAAAAGTGTCATGCCAACGACGCCGAGAAGATTAAATTAAAAGCACGAACAAATTTGTTACATTTAAATCTTTCAAAAGGCAGTGATGGCAACACAGCGAGAAGAGCATTTTCCGCTGACTGAGCACTTTCTATTGGAAAATGGATTTACAAAAAGTCAACATATCCAGCCGTACTTAATTCGAAATTAAAACTCCGGCCAAAAAAAATTCAATATTATGAAAATAAAGCGTATGTTTCACTTCAAAATCTTTTGGACCATACATCTTCCCGTATTCTGGAAATGCAACATGAAGTCCAACTTGGTACATTGCAAACTAATTTTCAGCTATGGATATGTGCAGTTTACTGGACGCATGACACTGATAGATGGTAAAGTTCTTAACGTATTGTCAGGAACCAACTCGTGTCAATCTTGCCCAATCACATCAATTCAACTGCCGCCGTGTGCAGACGTGTTTTTTTAATGCACTCCGCAAAAATTGTGTGTAAAAAAAAAGACTGCGTTTGCAAAAATTTGTGTAGGGCTCTTAGTCGCCTCAGAGACGCCTATTTACAATCATATTGCTATTAGATTGCTCTAATAGCAATAAATACTAAGTTGCAACAACAAAGTGCTTAATTTTTACAAAAGCCATGTCCACCAATTCGGGCCCAAGCTCTCTCGATCCATACCAGCAACAGCTACAAGAACTAATTGTACAACAACAACATGAGCGTCGACTCTCGGTCCAACGCAACAACGCGTACTTTTCGGTGGTGTCGCCGACCCCACTGAATGCTAACGTAAGCAATAATACCGAAAGTGTCAGCCACTCAGCAATAAACAGCAACTTACCGTGGAGAGAGCAATGTGCTTCTCCATCAATATCGATAACTGGGTCACCGATTGCACCGACCAGCACCGTCAGCTCGTTGACAGCAACTACTGCAACGTCTGCCGAAGTATTGACCTGCCTCAAGCCGTCAACGACAAGTCGCCCAGAGTCAGCCACAATAGTAAACCCAACGACTTCTGTCCAAACTGGATAGATATATTAAAATAACTAAGCGGAAGCTAAGCCCGCAAAAGAAAAAAGTGGCAATACTCCGAAAATAACTAAACCAAATGAACGAGTAACACCTCTTAGCGGGAATCGTTTTAGAATTCTTGCCGATCAGCAAGACGATCAAGCCGGAGCTGTAGATAAAGTTAAATCGGCTAGACCACCCCCTTTATACATCCGTAGAGCCAACTGCAGCGCCCTGATTTCGAAGCTAGTAGAAACAGTAGGGGCAAATAACTTTGTTGTAACCCCACTTAATAGGGGTAACATTAAAGAAATTAAATGTCAAACCCAAACTGAGGACAATTTCCGCATCATCGAAAAGTACCTCCGTAATGCTAACATCAACTTCTATACCTACCAACTAAAAAGCAGTAAAGGGCTCCAGGTTGTGTTAAAGGGGATTGAGCCATCGGTCCCTACTCAAGAAATTGCAGACGCGTTGGTCGAAAAAGGGTTTGCGGTCAAGTCCGTTGTCAACATCATCAACAGGAACAAAGTAGCACAGCCGCTCTTTAAAATCGAGCTCCAACCAGATGCAAAGCGGTCGAAGCCAAATGAAGTGCACCCGATCTACAACCTACTGCTTCTATTGCACAGAAGAATCACCGTAGAGGAGCCCCATAAGAGACGCCAACCACCGCAGTGTAAAAACTGAAAGGAATACAACCACACCTCTAACAATTGCAATCTTAAGTCAGTGTGTGTTGGCTGCGGCGAACATCATGAAGATGGAATTTGCACCAAGGACAGAAACAACGTCGCACTAAGACTATGCAGCATCTGTGGAGGGGACCACACGGCCAACTACAGAGGATGTCCTGTCTTCAAGGATCTTAAATCACACCTAAACGGGCGCAAACCCCCAGCTGGACCAAAAATCACCTTCAACGCCTCCAAAACTACACCGGAGGTTTTCTTCGCCAAGGCTGTTAGATCATTAAACATGACTGCTACAACCAGTCCTAGTGTATGCTTCGCTAGTGTGCTCCGAACTGGACAGACGGAGCCCGCGAAAGAGACCCCGTCACTCCGCCATCTACAGAATCCGCAACCTAGCGCACCAGAGCTTGGCCAGCAAACTCCAAGTGGTCTAGAGGCCCTATTGATCTCACTCAATCAAAACATGACCACTTTTATGACGTTCATGCAAAACTATATGCACGAACTTATGCGGAATCGAAACCTGCTTATCCAGAAGCTTATCGAGAATAAATAATGGCTTCCCTACGTCTACGTCTTTGGAATGCTAACGGCATTTCCATGCACAAAAATGAACTGCAACTATTCCTAGACTCAAGTGAAATCAACGTTTTGCTGATTTCGGAAACACATTTAACATCAAAAAATAATTTTCAAATACCAAAATATACCTTCTACGCAACAAAACATCCAGACGGAAAAGCTCATGGCGGGACTGGTATCCTAATCAAAAACCGTATAAAACACTCGTTCCTCAACAGATTTGAAACACAGCACCTACAAGCAACTGCTATAACCGTCCAAACCAGCTGCGGCAACACTACATTGGTTACCCTGTACTGCCCACCACGCTTCTCAATCTCTGAAAAGGAATTTACCGATTTCTTTAACACACTCGGAGATCGCTTCATTGCAGCAGGGGACTATAACGCCAAACATATGCACTGGGGATCTCGCCTGGTAAATCCTAAAGGCAAGCAGTTGTACAACACAATAGTCAACCCTCTCAATAAGATGGATTGCGTCTCACCGGGTAGGCCTACTTATTGGCCCACAGATCCACAGAAAGTGCCTGACTTGATTGATTTCGCAGTAACCAAGAGGATTCCACGTAATTGGATCACTGCGGATACACTGCTAGATTTAACTTCCGATCACTCTCCAGTGCTATTCACACTATTAACAAGACCTCAAGTACTTGATCGCCCAAACAACAAAACAAATTGGCTTAAATTTAAAATGTACATCAGTGCCCACATTGACTGTTCGCCGAAACTGGATGCTGCAGAGGACATTGATATGTGCGTCTCTGCACTTGAGTCGATGATGGGAGCTGCAGCAATAGTATCTACTCCAAATGCCTCTTCTTACACTAAACCTGTTGACAGGCCTACGAACCGGCGGATAGAACATTTAGTAACGGAAAAACGACGTCTAAGAAGAGAATGGCAAATTACTCGATCAACAGCAGCAAAACTTCGCCTAAGGCAATCTAATCGCAACCTTTCCAAGGCGTTAAGACAAGAGGAAAGCTGGGCTCAAAGGAAATACTAAGAAAAACTCAGTCCAACCAGCACTAAACATCCTCTGTGGAAAGCCCATCCAACTTTAAGCGCTCCTACAGAGACAATTTCACCGATAAGGAGTCCAACCGGTGGATGGGCTCGCAGTGACGAAGAGAGGGCATCCGTATTTGCCACACATCTTAAAATGGTTTTCCAGCCAAATCCAACATCAAACTAATCTGTACTTCCCCCTTCGAGCACATTAACGGATAGTGAGTACTCGGAACTCCAATCGGACGAGATAACTGCAGTTATTAAAAATTGCACTGCATAAAGCCGAAAAAAGCCCCTGGCCATGACCTAATCACACCGAAAATGATCCTAGAACTCCCTATCATTGCAATACAATATATCTGCAAACTGTTCAACGCTATAATAAAAATTGGCTACTTCCCAAGAACATGGAAAAAGTACACTATCATCATGATTCCTAAAGTGGGAAAGGACAAAACCCAGCCATCATCCTATAGGCCAATTAGTTTGCTGCCATGTCTTTCGAAGCTTTTTGAAAACGTCCTGCAGATCCGACTAAACTCATTTCTGGCATCGGAGAACACAATCCCTTCACACCAGTTCGGCTTACGTGAAAAACATGGTACAATTGAACAAGTCAATCGCATAACATCCGAAATACGAACAGCATTCGAACTAAAAGAATACTGTGCGGCTGTCTTTCTCGACGTTGCCTAGGCTTTCGATAGAGTTTGGCTAGAGGGTCTGATGTTCAAAATCCGGAAAAAACTGCCACAGTACACCCACAAACTCATGGAATCTTACCTTTACAACAGGAAATTCGCTGTAAGATGTAATGGCTCCGTCTCGGCTGATTTTGAAGGAACACCTCAAGGTGGTAGAGGAATGGCTAGCAACCTGGCGTATCCGGGTCAACGAGCAGAAATGCAAACATGTTACATTTACGCTTAACAGAAGAAACTGTCCAGCTCTAATGCTAAACAACGTACCAGTTCCTCAAGCCGTGGATGTCACTTACGTTGGCATCCACCTAGACAGAAGACTAACTTGGCGCAAGCACATCGAAGCAAAAAAGTCACAGCTTAAACTGTAAGCGAGTAGCCTACATTGGATCATCAATGCTCGGTCCCCTCTACGTCTGGAGTATAAAGTCCTCCTAAACAACTCCGTACTAAAACCCATTTGGACTTACGGAGCCGTACTATGGGGAAATGCAAGTACCAGCAATGTCGATATTATACAAAGAGCGCAGTCGAAGATTTTAAGATCAATCACGGGGGCCCCGTGGTATAAACGAAACGACAACATTCAAAATGATCTAAATATACCTAGCGTAAAATCTGAAATAGGTACTTAACAACTAAAGTATTCTGCGAAACTGGATGCACACCCAAATGTTCTTGCCCATGCCCTTACGCGAACTAATAATAGAACTCGTCTTAAAAGAAATGACAGACCAACCCAATTACAAGTGATTAGGGCCGCCTGCAATATCCCCAAGATTTAACTTAAGTACTAGACTAAGAAAAATATGCCCTTCAATTTGGAATCAGTCCATTACACGCTTGGATCCGCTTTTTCGAGTTTGTTTTAAAAATCTCATATAGAATAGAGTTAAAAAAGTGGCATGTCAAGGACGCCGACAAGATTAAATTAAAAGCACGAAAAAATTTGATACAGTTAAAAATGATGAAACAAATGGGATTGAATGTAGACAAACCTCCTTCAAATGGCAGTGGGAACTCCAATGATGGCAACACAGCAAGATGAGCATTTTCCAATCCTGACT
The DNA here is from genome assembly GCF_018902025.1 of Drosophila willistoni. Classification (NCBI taxonomy): domain Eukaryota; kingdom Metazoa; phylum Arthropoda; class Insecta; order Diptera; family Drosophilidae; genus Drosophila; species Drosophila willistoni. Next base: position 3,067,180 of record NW_025814416.1, read on the forward strand.
TGTTGTCATCAATTCTTGATTTTGGCTGTGACGTTTTAAAAAGCTTTCAGACAATATTGATAACGATAAACTGCGAGTACGATATAGACTCAGCTAAGTTCTAAGCTTTCTGTGCTAAAGTTTTTGTGGCATATTAGGAAAAGTATCCTTGGTACTCCATGTCGCCAATTGTTCACAAAGTCTTAGTATATGGGCACCAAATAATAGACACTTGTGTAGTTCCCGTAGGCTGCCTTGGTGTACATGCATCGGAATCCCGAAATAAACTATACAAGCGCGACAAAGAGCCCACTCAAGAAAATGTAGTTGACTAGATAATTTTATCTAGTGTGATTTCACAGACGTCTTCAATAGATGAATGTATACTTCTGATCCGTTTTTATCTAGTATATACTTAAAGCAGCGACCAAACTCAATAAAAAGAACGATGCCAAAAGATGTAGTATCTTTGTTAATGGGATCACATTTTGAAAAGCAGTCTAGCAATAATGATCCAGATTCTGACCAACATTCATCAATGAAGATTATGAAGAACAGGATGGACTAGAGGTTGTTGCTTCAGAAGATGAATATTTTGAACTTCAAGAGAACTGAGTAATTTTTATAACATAACAAAACTTATTTCAGATTTTTCAAAACTTATCATTTTTTTAGAAGGACTAAGAAGGACTAATCACCAGCCCAGGGAGATAACTGTCAAACTTAATGAATTTCTATAAAACTGTTTTTTTCTTTTTAAATTTAAATATGAATTCTTTTAATAGTGTTTTTTTTTTTTAAATTAAAAGTAAAAATTTTTTAATAGAACCTTCAAAGCTTTATATGGCAGCTTTTTTAAATAGTGCTCCAAATGCCATGAAACTGAGTAGGACACTAAAGAAACATAAAAAATGTATACAAACCAAGTTTCACTTCAATAGCTTTAAATTTAGACTTTATGCCAAAATAAACGCAAAAAAACACTATGCAGGGGTTAAAACACCGCCAACATTACGGGTAGTACCATCATGTCTACATGTTATATATTTCGTGGTGAAAACTGAAGCATCAGCAATATCAGGCTTCAACCAAGATTCAGCGAGAGCAAGAGCTTGAAAGGCAAAAGCTTCTTTGACTTGTCAACAGATGCTGACGAGCAGGAAGAAACGTTTTTAGAAGACGATAAAGCAAAAGCAATCTAATCGGTTTTTTTATGTATATTTTTTTTTATAAGGTTCCAGTCAAAAATCTTTATAAGCTTAATATTGTGACGAATTGTCAGTGCTTCAACGTCCGCTAAAAAAAACGATTGACTAAACATAGAGTAAATTCTGATGAACAATATTCTAACACTTTTTATAACATCACATGTACGATCGTAAACACACAACTTGTAAGCCTTCGTAACGTTTCCGTCTCCGTCTTATCATGCTGTACTATACTTTATATCCTATATTATATATCAAGGGTCTTTTGTAAGTGCACTCTCAAAGATTACCCTTCTCTCTGCCCAGCCTTGCCGTTAAACAACCTCGGGAGCCCAAATGATTCAATACATGGCCATCCTTGCTATATATGGTCAGAGATGCTTTTATGTATGAGTTGTGTGATCAACATACCTTTATTTGCAAAAGTAAACGGTAAACCGTCATAATATGGCGCCAAGTGCATTTCAAGGGGCATTCTTTGCATACATATGTAGTAGTCTTACCTGAGACTCTGGTTTAATGAAGTTTTTTCTTGAGTAAAATAAGTCAGTTATAACATTGTACCCATGAAGACTAGCAATTTTTAGAAACGGATTCAAACAGTTTAATGGCGTTGTTGTGCCACAAGTTTTTAAAATCCACCTTCGCTTCGAAACGAACATGCTGCTTTCGCTGTATAAACAAGAAAAAATAAATTTATATGCACGGTATATTAATTTTTATTGATTTATTACTGTACCTAAGCACAAAAGCATCAATATGTTGGTTTCTCGAAAAACTAATTATTTCGCATTTTACGAATTTGAGTAAATTTTCCCACTGCGTTCTGAAAATAAATGTAATATTAGTTATAAATTTGAACCGAACCAAAATTTCCTATAGACCAAAAAATTAGCTTCTAATATATTATAATTTATATTAGATATTAGAGATATTCTCTGGATTAAATTTACCTGTAATGTATTTATATAAAAATTTATAAATCTAACATTTGCACTTAATTGTTTCCAAAATCAAACTACTTGTTCTTCCCGGGTATATTTCTAAGACTGCTTTTAGCATTGATTTGAAGTCATCTGTATAATTACTCATTCATGGACAATCTCCAATCTTTTATAATTTTGCCAATACTAAAATTTTACCTAAAGGCCGGGGCTAAAATCATCCGAAATTTTAATCCTCTCTTAGCTATTTTTGTTACTCTTCTTCAACAGCTGTGCCAAGTTTGATCAAAATCAAAATGATGTGGTATGCTTAGCCGGCACGAGGTCAATTTTTTGGGCAGACTAATTGTTTTTCGTTTCTTTTCCGATATATTTCGAAACGTTTGTTGTTCTTGGTCTATTATATTTGCTGGTCTATAATGGTTAAGCATCCGTTGTATACAACCTTTTGCTGTATTCTTTATCATCGACTTCGGATGTTTGGAGTTAAAGTTGATGATTCGACCTGCTGTTGGTTTTTTGTACCATTTTAATTTTAGCTTGTTTTATCGTCTGTGTATTGATAAGTCTAGGTAATTTGTCGATTTGTTGTCATTTTCCAACTCTATTGTAAGCTTTATGTTTCTGTCAAATAAATTTAGGTTGTCAAGTGTGTTTTGGATCTCGTCTTCTTTAATTGTCGTTGTAGTGTTTTTATTATTTTTCAACGATATATAAACTGTATGTATATGCGTGCCAATCGGGGCATGCATGTACAAGGGGATGGGGACAAAGAGGATAAAAAATAAATGGAAATGATATTTGGAAGGTTTTTTTGTGCATTGATGAATTGAGGTACAGAAAAAGAGTTTGGAACAGGTCAAAAAATATAATGGCCAAAGACTTTACACCTAAAGGTATATAAACTTTGCTTCTTTGATATTTCATTACAGTTTACGATCACCGGCTCCACTCTTATTGCCCAATTCGGTAATTTTTAACATACATATCAGCTTCTTTTTGTAGTGTGTTGTTTGTCAACTTGGGTTATGGTTATATGTAAAGAATTGTTTCAAATTTCTTTTGTCTATATTAGATTCTTAGTTTTTCGTTTACAGTTTTGTGGAAATTCTCCACATCTGAAACACCATTTTCGCTGATGTTATACTAACGTATATATGTTATTATATTAACGTTTTATGATTTTAGCCAGTTTTGAAGAGCTGTGCAAATAAAAAACAGTCCTTATCTGCTTTGATTTCTAAGGTTTAACTTCTATCGGTAACGATTTTTGTGATTGCCATTTATGACCCAGGCACAGCTTCTAACTCAAACATTAAAATACTACAGCGATTCGTAATTCGTGCGTAACTCGGTTATCCACAAAAACCTTAACATCCTGTCAGTTAAATGCGAGATTCGGAGGTATGGCATTCGGTACCCCATGGGCTAGATAATGCCCTGGAACTCAAACTGCTAGACAAGAGCATGCAGATAAGACATCTAAAAAGAAGTCTCGCACTTAACCAGCCATTTAGACCAGAGAAGGACTGGTGATCCCACTCCCATTTTATTGTTGCCTTTGATAATATTTGCTTATTGTCCATTTAAGATAGATCACAAATAAAAAAAATACATATAAAACAAAATGTATATATATCCCACCGAGATCCCCATTAAATAACTTGAACCGCATTCAAAATAGCCCGTTGCGATTGATACAATTCACATGGTCCAATATGCTTGCGGATCGGTTTTAATACAAAACCATGATGGACTTCAACTTCCCATAGTATAACAAAACATGGATAGCAGCTATTCATTGGGCAATATTACACTTTAGACCATTAGTATATAGCAAGCATTTTTATACCCTTGCAGAGTGTTGTGGAATTGGCCGTGGTTTTATTATTTATTTTGTATTTTATTTATTTATTTATTATTTTAGGCACGTTTTTCTGCGCCATCGTTTTTATTAACAGGTGACCATCTCTTTCTTTGAATAAAAAGATAAATTGACTTATATACTAGATTCAAGAACAGAATAGTATATATAGAAATAGTATTTTTCGGTATCTAGCTTAAATACAAATAAATGATATTTTCTGCGACATAATTCCGCCCCCTAGTGTTGAACCAAGTCTTCAGCACGATTCTTTATGTCTCGGTATTCCAGTCCTAATCTGCATAGGTTTCTTACTGGCCGACGATAAGTGTTTTTTGTTGGTTTTATGTCTGCTACTCTCACTATTCCATCTTCTCCTGGGTGTGTTTTGAGTACTATTCCAATTGGCCATTCACCTCTTGGTGTCATGCATTTTACTACGAGTTCACACTCTTTCAGGTTATCGCAATTCTTTTCCCATTTCGATCTGTTAACTAAACTTGGGATATATTCCTCAATGAATCGTCTCCAAAAGGCTTCCACTAACATTTGCGTCATCCTCCATGTCTTCTTCTCACTGGATCCATTAATTTTGCATGGTGCTTCAATAGATCCACTTTGTTGTTTGATTATATGATTGGGGCATAATCCTAAGACGACATCTGGATCATTCGATTCGAAAATATACGGTCGTCTATTTACCAAATGCTCCGCTTCACAAAAAAGAGTTTGCAGCACTTCGTCAGTGGGATTACTTTTGACGGATAGTACGGCCGGCCTCTAGTGTTCTTTTAAAGCATCCAATTAGCCTTTCCCAGCAGCCTCCAAAATTTGGTGAGTTCGCTGGTATAAATTTCCATTCGATACCTTTTTTAGTGTTAGTTCTCCGCGCGAGAACTAATTTAGTGACCGCCAACACCCTGGTCACTAAATTGGGGAACGAGACCCAGGAAAGAAGACGTGGCATCGACTCTTTCCTGTTCCCAGAACGATTGATAATTTATATATGATGATCATACATACATAAAACATACATACATAAAACATACATACATAAAACATACATACATAACACATACATACATAAAACAAAGTGGATTGAGAACTATTATTATATTGTTTCGTAAGTAAAGTGCATTGAAAACCAAAAAATTTGCTGTCTTAAATGCATTGGTAATTGGAACGGAATCAATTGTTGATAATCGTTTACATGGCAAAACCAATCACACAACACAAAAAAAATCAATATTTAACCTACATTTCCAAAAAAAAAAAAAAAAAAAAAAAAAAAAATATTTACCTTACAGTATTTACATATATACATACATGTACATGTTACACACATGTAAATTGGCCTACAGAATCAATTGCTGATAACTAAAGGTCAATCATAAGTGAAATTAAAATTATTTTAGTGAAAGTGTTAAAAAGTGTGGGCTGAAATCATACGTTGATAATCGCCGCATGAAAAAAAAAAAGAAGAGGAATATGTATATACATGGATGCATATACACATGTGTATGTGTAAATCTTATAATTCAATGGAAATGTTTATATGCTGCAAAGCTACAAAATCTCTTTTACGAAACACACATTGTCGCTCATTCTGCTTTCAATTTCATAATTCGGCGGAATTGCCAAAACGCTACAAAACCACAATACTTAGAATTGTATTTCGGGCGAAATCGATCTGATAGCAGAACCACGCTGAACAAACGACGTGTCGTCGCGACGCTAAAAAGCTAGCAATTTCTGGCGAAACTGATCAGCTAGCTGAGCTGCAATGGTCAGACGAAGCGACAAAGCGGCAAATTCTAGTGAAATCGATCTGCTAAGCAGAGCTGCAATTGGCAAACGAAGCATTCATAAGTAGTAGCCTTTTATTGTAGGCTCATTTACAAAAGTGAGCTTGAGTTGCAAAGACGTTAATAAAATTAGAAGGTCAGTTTAAAGTTGTGACACCAAGTTTAAGAACAATATACTATTAATACATAATTAAAGTAATAAAGGTTTGTTACAAAATATTTTAAAAGAACATTAAGAACAATACAAACAACAATACAAGTGCCATACATTGAAAAAAAAAAAAAAATATATATATTGAAATAGGCGAAGGCAAAGTTTGACTTGAAGTGATTTATTGGGGCCGCAAGCCCGGTATTTATAGGAGAACGTTTACATTGGTCTTATGGCTAGTGTCCTTAAAGGTACTTAAAGCTAGACATTATGCTTAAGTTCTAATTACTTATAATCTATCCCTAAAAGTATGTGGCCTAATCTTATCCCTTATCTATATATATAAAATTCTCTCGAGTGTGGTGTTTGTTACCAAACTACTCCGAAACGGCTCGACCGATTCTCACGAAATTTTTTATGCAGATCGTGTAGGACTGAGAATCGGCCAACATCTATTTTTTATACCCAAATAATAACGAGCTCACGATTAAAACTGACTAACTGTGCTGGATATCTCAACTACCTGTGTTTTATACGAGTGAAATTAGACACACGGCCTACTTGATAAGAGATGAAATTCAACAAAAATAATTTAAATCTTCCAATCGAAACAGGCCGTGAAAAACCATATACAACGTTGAGACTTTCTAGATTTTAGTAAGGTGATGTACACTGTTGAGTTCACACGGTTTCGCTTGGGGATTTCCGTACACAAAAATTAAATTTTCCAGTTTTTTTTTTCGGAACAAACAGTTGAAATTTTCTTTTAACTTCAGGGCAGGATGCAAGGGTTTTGGACTGTCTCGCAGAATGGCATCTAAGGATTTCGTGGATTCACCTAAGTGTTCCAAAGTGGATAATGGAGGCTGTCAAAACAAAACTCAGTGCAGCCCTAAAAGTATAGCCAAGCCCAAGAAAGAAAAGGAAGAACCATTCCAGTTTCATCACCTTCTGAAGCAACCAGCAGAGTGTTGTGCCGATCCCTGCCCCACCTTTGACGAGTGCCTGTACAAGGAGTCGGATAAAGCTGCCCGCAAGTATCAGGTCACTTGGGTAGAGTGCCCGCCCATTCAAATTAAACCGAAAAAGATCTGCTGTTTTGAAAAAGGCAAGCGGCCACCGATTCCACGACGTAAACGTAAGGAGCCGAAAGCCAAGTGTGAGGAGGAAGTTCAGTGTCCAGAGGAAGGCCGTTGTCCGATATATGTTGGCCGATTCTCAGTCCTACACGATCTGCATAAAAAATTTCGTGAGAATCGGTCGAGCCGTTTCGGAGTAGTTTGGTAACAAACACCACACTCGAGAATTTTATATATTATTCATCAAACCGTTTTAGCGGGGCGCCAGCGTTCTGTCGCTGTCGCCGAGTGTGGTTCGGTGGAAGGCGCGCACAAGAATTGTGCGTCTCGAGTTCAGTCGTTGTTACAACTCGAGTGCGACCGAACTCGCTGCGCTAATTATTGATCAAGAAAATAATACACCAATCAGTTTTCCAACTTGATTTATTACAACAATGCCACGAACACGCAGGGGGGCTAATTTGAGTCGTCAAACAAACAGATCTAGAGGCATGCAAGATAGAAGAGCAATAAGATCAGATGCAGAAAGGCAACAAAGTAATGCAGATGTCCGTGTAAGAATGGCGCAGTTACGTGCATCACAATTACAAGAGGTACGAGATGAGCGAAACCAACAAAGACAATTGGAACGAAGAGAAGCGCGCAGATTCGTAGCCAACAGACGTAGAGGGATTGACCAACATCAACAAGTACTTCGAGCATTTACATCACATTAATTTCTTCGACAAGCATTTCAGTATGAGCCTGATGTTGAATATTACGCTGGAGTTTTATATTTTTCTGCAGTTCAAATTTCGTGTCTTCGCTTTTATCCAGGTGAATGGTTGCTGCCCTGGCTAAATTGAGATTTTATCAATGATTTTTTTTGACATGTGTTTGGAAAACTTAATTATTTCTGTTTTTTAAATTTTTACTCTCTGTAGTTTTTATGATCATTATAATAAAATACTTTTATATACATATCTATCTATATTATTATTGTTTTGTATTATTATATTATGTTCATCAAAGCATAAATTAGTTCAGCTAAAAGGTAACACGAAATTCTTTGACTGTTAGGCGTTACGAAGTTCGCCGGGTTTGCTGGTATATATATATATATATATATATATATATTAGAGAGCTGCATGAATGATAGAAAAATCAATTAACAACATTCAAAACCAAATAAATCAATTGAATGACTTTGAAAATCGACTTCAACTAAATGAGTGTGCGTCGTAAAAATCAGTCGCACAACATTCAAACGAAACAAAACGAATTGAATGAGTTAGAAAGTGAGTCAATGAGTTGCTATGATTCGAATGCATTCGAATTCCAATTCTGATTTTAGTATTTAGTATTTATTTGTATTGTATATTTTTTAACTATATGTAATTACTGTACTACAAAACTAGAGTGGTTAGTGGCTCAGTGGGGACCTACTCAGACTATCGTTATCGGGTTCAAACCCCCTACAGAAATAGAGAAGAATTTTTTTTCCAAATAGTGAAGTATATTAAAAAGTAGATCCATTGTGTATATGATATTAAAGAATATAATTTTTTTTTTTATAATATATTAGAAAGCCTTATTTATGTTTTCACGGTTCGTGGCAACAGGAATCTAATTTAGAAAAAATAGATTTTACAAAATTTGTCCCAAATTGTCAAATCCAAAACTGTGTCCTTAAGTTTTTGGTGTATAGCATATTTTAATTTTAATAGCCCCCATTTCGCCATTATTTTCCATACATTTTTGATAAAATAATTAGTTTTTGTTGCTTTTAAACATCCCAATAAAAATGAGTCAATTCGAATAATTCTAATGATTCGAGTGCCTTAGTACAATTCGATGTTTTGACACTCAATTCATTGCCTTTCATTAAACAGAGTTACGTATTTTGCGAGATATGACAAGTACAAACTCACACTCATTCATTTCATTGTGTAGTTGTCACTCATTTATTTGAATTCAATTCGAATGGATTCATTTGACTTTGACTTTGCTTCCATTCATGCAGCTCTCTAATATATATATATATATATATATATGTAGATATATATGTGTGCGTGTGTGTGATAATAATACAGATGTATATTGGTGTACGTGTGTGCATATGTATGTGTGTGTGTGTGTATACGTATATATATGTATGTATATACGTATGTATATATGTATGTGTGTGTATATGTATGGGTACGTATGTATATGTATGTGCCTATATGTATGTGTGCATGAATGTGTATGTGTTTTTTTTAATTCCTTTATTTATAACATAAAACCAATAACATAAGAGTATACAATGTTTTCTATCGGACTGCAGGCATAATACGAAACAATTTTTGCGGGACGTCCCAGGGGGAATTGCTTCGCAAAAACGTGTTGCTAGCATACCTATCCGTTTCTTGCGCGTTCCTCTTGTCTGAGGACTTGACAGACCACACCCGCAAAGCCGCATACTGCGTCCCAGATCGCCGATTTGGCCAGCATAGCTGTGACCAAGTTGTCAGGTGTCAGGGCAGTGTTGATCAGGTCTGCCACCCTTTGTCGCTCGTTGTTGAACCTGACGCATTCAAACAAGATATGTCTTGCGTCTTCGATTGTGCTGCTGCCGCAGACCAAGCAAAAGGGTACATGCACATGCCCAAACCGGTGCAGATATGATCTGCAGCATCCGTGACCTGAAAGCAGTTGTGTGAGTTGGAAGGAAACTTGCCCATGTTTTCTCTCCAGCGTCTTTGCCAAGTCACAAGACTCCGAATTCTTGCCTCAGAGCTGGCCTCTTTTTTGGGTGTGCCGCGACTGACAGCTACGGCGATCGCCTTGGCTTCATCGGCAAGTAGGTCGATTGGGATCATACCCGCAATTACCAACGCAGCGTCCTCCGAAACGGTCCTGAAAGCGCTGCACACTCGAAGTCCGCATAGACGATATGTGGCTTTAATGCCTCTGCTGTATGACGGGACGTGAATAGCTTGCGACCATACTTGCGCTGAATACAATATCACTGACTTTAGCACACTCGCTAGCTGCAGCCTGCGCTCCTGTTTCGGGCCTCTGGTATTTAACATGATTCGGGACAAGGCCTGCCCAGTACTCGCCGCCTTGGTATGTACGTGATTCAGATGTTCCCGAAAGCATAGACGGGTGTCTATCCATACGCCCAGGTAACGTATAGCCCGCTTTGAGACAATCGCAGATCCCTCTACTAGTATCCTAGCAACTTCCACTGTCTTCCTACTACTTATAAGCACCGCCTCCGTTTTGTGCACTGCCAGTGAGAGACCGACTGAGTGAAGCCAGCTCGTAATTTTTTCAATCGCGCAGGATGCAAACGCTTCAGTCGTCGCAAGATCCTTGGCTACAATCACTAACGCCACGTCATCTGCGTATCCGATGATTTCGCATCCTTGTGGTAGAGGGATCCTCAGAATGCTATCGTACATTATGTTCCACAGTAGCGGGCCCAATACGGACCCTTGTGGAACCCCGGCAGAAATGTGGCGACTGTCGCAGCCCTCATCTGTGTTGAATCGCAGCACTCTCCCATCAAAATAACTCCGTATGATGGCTTGCAGGTATACCGGCGCTTCCAGCCTACACACCGAGCTAAGGATGCAGCCCCAGTCCGCTGTATTAAAGGCGTTCTTAACGTCTATTGTGACGACCAGGCAGTACTTTTTAGAGCCGCCCTTCCACCGGGAGCCCTCGATTGCATTTGCAGCAATATTTACTACTTTGCTGATTGCATCTATCGTAGACCTTGCCTTCCGAAAGCCGAATTGGTTTTCCGAGAGGCCATTGCTCCTGCTGATTAGATCGTTTAACCTAGTGTTGATTAGTCCTTCCAGAACTTTGCCGACTGTGTCTATTAGACAAATCGGCCTGTAGGAGGATGCTACGTAAGGTGGCTGCCCCGGCTTTGGCAGCAATACCAGTTTTTGAATCTTCCACTGCGATGGAAAAACTTCCTCCAATAAGCATTTATTGAAGGTTTCAACAAAAGCTTCTGGGCGTAGCGTCATAGCCAGTTTGACTGCACGATTCGGGAATAAATCCGGGCCTGGGGCCTTACCGGGCTTAAGAGATTTGTTTATAGTTTATAGGCCTTACCCCACAGGGGTCGTGCTCAGCTGAGTCACACAGATTGAGGAAAACCTCTTTTTTGGCTGCGGCCTTCTTCAGGGATTTTCTCGCTTGGCTAAAAGTGGAGTGCATCTGTGGCCAGTTTACGTCCAGCCGCTTCCTTGCCCTTTGGTAACGCCTTCTTGCGATTAGGCAAGCCCTTCGTAGATCTCCAATTTCATCGTTCCACCAGAAGACTGGTTGGTGATGTTTATTGAATGGTCTGGAGCGGGCCATACTCGCATCGCAGGCTGATGCCAGCATGCCACATAGCTGGTCTGCCATGCAGATCCCGCAGCCAACGTCGCATCGTAAATTGCAGCTGAAAATGCCTGGGTGTTAATCGTGTCAGCTTTATATGGTAATTCCACTGCCTGGGTACGCGTCTGTTGTCGTCGAGCTGCCTGTCCAAGGGAAAAAATTATGGCCTCGTGGTCGCTGGCTGTGTAGTTATCATCCAGCCGCCATGCAGCAAATCTCGCCAAGCTGTTGCTGACGAAGGTAAGGTCGATTATTGATCCTCTGCCTGCGCTGTTGAACGTGTTGCGAGAGCCGCAGTTTAGAAGTGCGACGTCTAGTGAGGCTAGCGACTCTAGAACGGCGCGCCCGCGAGCATTTGTTATGCTGCTGCCCCATTCTTGGGCCCACGCATTGAAGTCCCCAGCTATTACGAACGGGCTGTGCGCTCTCGTGTCCGCCGCTAGTTCGTCCAGCGATTCGCAGAAGTCCAGATAGTCTAGACTAGGCGGGAAATAGCAGCTGTAGATCCACTTGCCGTTTATTAAGGCTCTGACAAAATGCCCGCCTGCTAGCCTCGAACGCAGTTGTACATTAGGACTGCCACATGCCCAAAGCACGGCCTTGCCGGAATTACTGCATATCCAACTCTCAGCAGACATCCTACGACATCACTTATGATTGCCACGTCAGACCTCGTTTCGCGCACCCGCTGCTTCAGCAGCTCGTGAGCCGCTTCGCAGTGATTCAAGTTTAATTGGATAAAATTAAACATAGCGTTTTCATGGGGCCGGCTTCTCCTGCCCGCTTGCATTTGCGGATGGACACCTAAGGCTGCCAGCTATATGTGCCCGCTCGGTGATACCTCTGTCTGCGCATAGGCAACAGTTGTCATTATTTGCGCAGTCTCTTATTTTGTGGTCCTTGCTGCCACATTTTAAACACCAATTCGTCCTGTCAATCGGGTCTTGACATCGAGCCGCTACGTGCCCAAATGCCAGGCATCTGTAGCATCTGGTTGCGTCCTGGTTGAGTCTAACTCTGCATACTGAGTAGCCGATCTTTAGCTGCCCCGCTTTCAAAATTGATTCTGCCACGTTTGCCGGAAGGCATAGAATTGCCTTTTGGGATCCGCCATAGGAAGGACGCCAGCTTTTAATATCATCCTCTGTCATCTTTAGACTTAGCTGCATCAATACTGCATGGCATATTTCTGCTTTGGTGGCCTCTTCATCCATTTCCAACACGTCCAATTTGGCAAGATTTGACAAGATTTGCCAACGATTTAGCCTCGACTTGGCCTTCAAGTGCTGTGTCGATGTCCTGCTGTATCTTGCTGACATTTTCAGCGCCGACTTGGTTTAACTCTAGCAAGAGATCGCCTTTTGCGGTACGCCTCACCTTTTGTACGCTTTCGCCAACAGCCTGCAACTTTGCATCCTGGCTACTGGTCACCAGCTTCAACATATCGCTGTATGACATGCCGCCCTTGCTTTGTACCAGAATAGCGGCAGGTCGCTTTTTCGGCCTAAGGAACTGACGCCTTAGTTTGTCATTTATATGACGTTGCCGCTTTACCTCGCCCTTAGAGGCGTCTAACACTTCTTTCTCCTCATCGGAGTTTTTCTTTGCCTCGCTGAAAGGGCTGATTATATGCTGCAACAGGGATCCCATTTCGTCGATTTCATCATCTATCGTGGCGCCACGCTGTTGCCTTGACTTGGCTCTTGTCGGAAAATTTCCGCCTGGGGAACCTGCCTCCTTTCTGACTCGCTTTGCTGGGGCATGCAAAATACTCGTATGGGCGCCTGCCGACAGAGTTGTCGTAGCCGCCGTTGACGCTGCTACTAAGCCGCTCTGCAGTGCCACAATCGATCCATTTGCTCTTGCGCTGCTATTGGCGACATCAGCTTCTGCTGTGACAGGTCGCACCATGGGAGAGTTGCTCTTTGGGGCAACAGCTGCTCTGCTCTGCTCGCTCCACACTGTGGCTGAGCAACCTCGCCTGTATTGTCTTCAAGGTCGAAAGATTGACAAGGGGGGTGTGGCAAGTACAGAATAATAGTTATTGAGTACTTGAGTAAACAGATACAAATACAAAAAGTTAATGAATATAATTTAATTTAATTTATTGCAAGTGGCTGGCGGCACAGCCGGGGATCGAACCTGGGCCCACGGCCAGGTGGCGGTTTGCTTACCGGCACCGCTAGCGATCAGTTGTTCGCCGCGAGGCCGAAAAGTCTGCTATAAACTGGTGGAGCTTGGCTTAGGGGAAGAGGGGAGCTTAAAAGCTCGGGTTGTTGCGGTGCAAAAGCTCTGCTCGCTGATGATGGGTCTCCAAGAGCGGCTTGGCAGGGCCGGCATTCACCTGGCAACCACACCACTTTTAGTTTTATTTTCCCTTGTGTATGTTTCCTGTTCCTGCTCCTCTTTGCTGCAATCACCTCACCACTACGCAGGCAACGGCGAAAGTCGGGAAACGGAAGGGGCGTCCACCGTTCCCCTCTGGCCACCAACGACAGCGGGGATTCTTGCGACCGACCGAAAACAGCAAAAGATTCCAGATCACAGAGACCAGGAGGGATGGGTAACAGTAGCACCGTGAGTAGCGCTTCACGTTTAATGAATAACTCTTTTGTAGGATAAAAGACGGGTTTAAACGCGACCAAAAACAGAGAGCGACGACCAGCGACGTGTATCCCTCTATTCTCAATCATGAATGTGTATGTGTGTATGTATGTGTGTGTGCGTGTTACATATATGTACATGTATATAAATAAATATAATAATGTTTAAAACATTACAGAATTTAGAAAAACTCGCGTCGACATATCACGTCAACATAAATGCCAAAAAAATCTACATTCCAAGCAGCCACTAAAAGAACATCTGCCAGACGAACGGCAAGACTCATTTATGACGATCCAGTTCATTCACCCAACGACGTAGCAATGGATTCTGGAAACGCCTCAGTGTGACTTCCCACAACTATATCGACTCCAAACGTTACGCCTACAATAAGCAGCATAGCCAACAACCCAACAATCCAACTGACATCCTTGCCTTTTTCAAGGAGCTACCTACTTTAGACGGCATCCCTAATAAACTGCAAGACTTCATTGTCAATGTGGAAGAAGTCATCGCTTTGATCAGAGGAACTGACCAGACACCATACAGCTCTTTTCTGTTAAAAGCCATCAGGAACAAAATCGTAGGTAGAGCTAATGACGCCTTAAAACTATCCAATACTGCACTCATCTGGGATGACATCAAGGCTAATCTCATACAGCATTATGGTACCAAGAAAAGCGAAGCTATGCTTATTCGCGATTTACAAAACTTTCCCGATAGCTTGTCATTAGGCCAACTATTTTATAATATTTTGAAAATAAGATCACAATTGACAGACATTTTACAAAACACAAATCAAAACTCAACTGACAAACCAAAATTATATGACGAGATATGCTTGAATACCTTTTTAATTAATCTACGAGAACCCCTTAAAACTTTAATAAAATCAAAAAACCCACAAATTTCAAGGAAGCCTATGAACATTGCCGTGTTGAAAAGACCTTCTATTCGCAAAAACCAAATACTAGCCAGAATTTTCGAGCACAGGTAACACCATACTTACGCCCCCAAAACATAAGAAATCAACCAAACAACAACCCCTATTCTAACAATAGAAGCCAGTTATTTAGAAATAATTCAACCATTTCTCAGCCTAATATTAACAACCAGGCTAATAACAACTACCATAATAGAAATTCAACTGTAAATCCTTTCAATTCAACAGGCCCAATTAGGAACCAATTACACAATATCAATGAGCAACAATCTTCAACTGAACTTTGTAAAATTAATGACGCAGGAAATTTTTTCGAAACTGCCTCCGAGAACCAACAGGGTACTTAACAAAAAAATCACACGGATCGACACTCCCTTTTATATGGATAAATTCCGTTACAACTCAACCAGGATACAGGTTCCACAAATTCATTTGTAAGCCCAACCATAGTGAGCAATGTCGATCGCAAAACTCTTGATAATCCTATAACTGTACAGTCAGTGTTGAACCAACACGTCATAAAAGCAAAAACCACGATTCAATCACTTAAAGAGTTTAATGAACAAATGAAGGTAGACTTACTTCTTTTCGATTTTCACCCACATTTCAAAGGTTTGCTTGGGATGGATGTCCTTAGAAAGTTAAAAGCCAATATTAATCTGGACAGTTTTTGTTTAGAAACTCCAAAATCATGTTTAAAAATTTGTTTACAAGACAACCCAGTAACCGAAGTACATATTATCCCAGCTTCTTCAAAATCTTTAATAACCCTTTCGGTCCGGATGAAGGAAGGTAATTTCTACTCTCAACAGACAATGTATAATAAGCACTTAGAGATTTCAGAAGGACTATACAATTCAGTTAACGGATATAGCAAGATGGTAATCGTAAATAATTCACTCGAAGATCAGCAATTATATTTAAAACAGCTATTAGAACCCATACCCTATGATCAAAATCACTATATTGAAATATACAATATAAATTCGGACAATCAAAGTCTCCCACATGTCCACAAATACGTTACCAAATTAAAACCCGATCACCTAAACTCCGAAGAAAAAATCGCATTAATACAACTCTGTAGCAAGTACACAGACCTTTTTTATGACGACAATCAAAAACTAACATTTACCAGCGATATTAAACATTATATACGCACAACTGACGACACGCCAATCTTTGTTAAATCATATCGATACCCCTACGCCTTAAAGAAATAAGTAAAAGACCAAATAGACTCAATGCTAAAGCAAAACATAATTAAAAACAGTTATTCCCCTTGGAGCGCCCCCGTTTTGGGTAGTTCCAAAAAAATCGAACTCCCCTGAAACGCAGAAATGGAGATTAGTTTTAGATTATCGTAAACTTAAAGAAAAAAAGCATTACAGACCGTTATCCAATTCCAAATATAAATGAGATTTTAGACCACTTTTATAAATGTAATTACTTCTCAACTCTTGATTAGTGGATTTCACCAGATTGAAATAAACCAAGCAGATAGGAGCAAAACAGCTTTTACAGTCGAGGGTGGCCACTTTGAATTCATGCGTATGCCGTTCGGGTTGAAGAATGCACCTGCGACGTTCCAAAGAGTAATGGACCATGTCCTTGGAGATCTAGTAGGTTCCATTTGTTTAGTATACCTAGACGACATTATAATTTTTTCACCATCTCTACAAAAACACCTGATAGATATAAGGCAAGTATTTGATAGACTCAGATCCGCTAATCTTAAGCTACAAATCGCAAAATCTGACTTCCTTCGGAGAGAGGTTAATTTTCTAGGTCATATTGTAACTCAAGATGGGGTCAAGCCTAACCCAAATAAGATAAAATCCATTCAAGAGTTCCCTATCCCAAAAAACAGGACACAAATTAAATCATTTCTAGGTCTCCTTGGCTATTATAGAAAATTTATTTAAGACTTTGCCCGCATAACAAAGCCATTAACACAACAAGTAAAAGGTACAAAAGCAGTAACGAATGACGAAGAATACTGTAAAACTTTAGAATTCTGTAAGACATTACTTTGTAATAATCCAATATTGACCTACCCAAACTTTAAAGAACCCTTTATATTAACTACTGATGCAAGCAATTATGCCATCGGCGCTGTTTTATTATCCCAAAAATTATCTGGAAGCGACAAACCTATTTCTTACGCCAGTCGCACATTATCCGATGAAGAAACGCGTTATTTAGCTACAGAAAAAGAAATGCTTGCAGTCCATTGGGCAGTAAAACACTTCAGACACTACTTATTCGGAAAAAAATTTATTTTAGTTTCAGACCACAAACCATTAACATGGAACACAGGACCATTTTTTATCAACGACAAGGTCTCCCGTTGGAAACTACTTATTGTCTGGACATTGACGCGTACAATGCGAAGTACGTTCAAGTGGCCCATACGACACCAGGACATAGCCTGTTTCGCGCGAGCCCAAGCAGAGCGCTGTCCACCTCCCGCCCGACCGACCGTGGGGCGCAGCCGCATATCGGACGGCACGATCGCGTGGACAAATACAAATAAAACGGACAAACAATTAAAAATATGATTAACTACAGCTAATTACGAGCTAAATGTGCTAAAATAGAAGTTTTCACAAGGAAAAGAGAGGCTTCTGATCTGATTACGGGATACAGAAGATTGTAGTCAGAACATAGGACTCGAAAAGGTTCATGCAAAGAATAGTTAGAACTACAGTGTTTTAAGGATAGAGGAATAAAATTTCTAGTAGGTCTACGGGGTACAGATAGGTTTAACTGATTCAATAGCTCAGGAGAGTCTATTTCACCTATTAAAAGTTTATGAATACAGATAGCACCAAGCATTACTCTACGATTAATTAAAGAAGGAAGATTGATTAAAAGAAGAAGAAGAAATAACAAAGTAACATCTTCTCTGTATAATCTTGCATCAAGCATAATAATTGTCGAAAAACCACTTAACGATTTTAATTTGAAGATTGTTTTAGCTGAAGGTTCTCCTGCTTCTTACCAGGTTTCTCTTCCCTTTAAAAACAAATTTAGAAGAACAATCACAGAACCCAGACTTAACTCAGATACTGTACTAGACATTATAAAAAAAATTTTAAAGATTAACAGGACATAAGCAATTTACACATCAGACAGTATTTTTCAAATAGTACTAGATGTGTTCTCTAAACATTTTTCTCACAATAACTTAAATAACTTAGGTGTACAACTCTTTTAGACGATATCACTAATACGACCGATCAAGAAAAAATAGTCAATGATTATCATAATAATAACAATCACCGGGGTATTGATGAAACATTAATGCACCTTAAAAGAAAAGTCTACTTTCCACATATGAAAAGCAAAATAGCGTAAATAATAAAGGGTTGTGAAATTTGCCTCAAACAATTTGCCAACAGGACCTGCATAAACGTCGTTACCGCCATGAAACATTTTTTCAGCCTTTTTTAATAATTGGTATAATTTTTTTCAATCAAAATTATACCAAGAGGTAAAAGAGATTTTACATAAAAATACTAAAAGCAAACTTGATAAACTTAACGAAACTCGGAAATCCGCAACCCCCTTATCAACTAATGAAAGCACATTTCGAAAAGAAAACCGTAGAAATAAGTTAACGCCAAGATTTTCTAAACATAAAGTCTTACGAGATAATGGTAACACACTTATCACCACACGCTTGCAAAAAATCCATAAATCTAAAATAAGGCGAACAACAAAATAATAATTAGTATAATCTTTGCTTTTTACATATGTCATTCATTGTACCCAAACGCATTGTAAACAATATACAGCATTTGTTTTAACATTTGGAAAAAAAATTTTTGTAACATAAAATGCTACAAAAACAACTAGAAAAATTAAGCTTTCAGCATACCATTAGATCCTTTTGTGTTGCGTTGGAATCACAAGTGGACAACGACGGTCCGATGTACAAGCCCAAGTCGCAAGGAAAATCAGCGGCACCCACCCCGACACCCCATTCTAAACGCATTTGCTTCATTTTGGGGAGGGAGGAGTTACCAACCCAACACCCTGGTCACTAAATTGGGGAACGAGACCCAGGAAAGAAGACATGGCATCGACTCTTTCCTGTTCCCAGAACGATTGATAATTTATATATGATGATCATACATACATAAAACGTACATACATAAAACATACATACATAAAACATACATACATAAAACATACATACATAGTTTTATGTATGTTTATACATACATAAAACATACATACACACATGCATTAATATGATTGTAACAGACACACAAAGATAGACAAAAGGTAGAGAACCAAAAAACATTATTAATAAAAGACACTTCTGTTTTAACATCTGAATCGAACAGACGTTTGAGTTACTCGGGGAAAAACTAAATACACACACATCTCACACACCCTCATTCAAACCGTCTAGCTCCCGATGGTAATTCGCGCTGCTTGCATATCTACTTCCTCTAGAGCTTCTGTTAATTCTCTTAAAGCACCTCTAAAATAAGTACCATTATCGGACCATAGTGTTTTAATTTCGCCTCGCCTCGCCTTGCCATCATTCGACGGATTGCCAAAATGCACGAGTCCGTAGTTAGAGAGTGTGCGATTTTCACATGTATTGCTCTAGATGTTAAGCATGTAAAGAGAACGCCACATCGCTTTCGCAGGCATTTAGTGTACCTGCCGCTAGAGCCCCGTCCATCTTTCGTATAGAACGGGCCGAAATAATCCATACCAATGTGAAGAGTTTTTGAATTGTAGAGAACGTAGAGAACAAGAAGAACCTTGCGTAATAGACCCATTTGCGCCTTAACCGGTTAGGCTTTGCGTCGTCTACACCACATACATTCGTTGATAATTCTTTTGATCTTGGTATTCATCTTCGGCATCCAGTACTGTGAATTGAATTTATGTAAGACGACTTCTTGTGAAAATGTTGTACCATCAGCATTGTGAATACTTGATCTCCATCCAACACAATAGGACTTGTCCCGACGACGCCTTCTGCACGCATGATTCGGGTAGTTATGCGTAGAATTTCATCTGCACTCATGGGAAGACAATATTTAGTGAGGCGTAAAGCCCCTGTGATCTTGCCAGTTTTAGTATGGATTATGTCGTTGTGAAAATATTCCGCTTGGATATATCGTTATATCGTTTCGCTTTTACGTTTTCTATAAATCTTTTGACCCATGCTGTGGCGCCTACCAGTTTTGTGAACTTTGAAATTCTATTTTCCAGTATTTTAAAGGGTTCGGTTGGTGTCCTTAATTTTGGCTGTGGCCACATCGTTTTATCCAATCCAAGACTGGACCTTGTTGCCATCTGTCTGTGACAACTTTTATGGGAGAATCTCTTGTTATGATATTAGCTGTTAGCATGTTTTCCATGGTTGGAACCCAATTTCATTCTGACCTCTATTCTGTTGGCTACGAAAACTTGCAGTCGTTCGTTACTGTTTATCCATGAAATCACCATTTAGGAGACTGTCCAGAAAACTCTCATCAAATTTTAGATGTATTTCGATTTCAATAGTTTCCGCCAGTCTACATCCCATCACAGATGGGATGTTTCATGTTTTGGAATCGTAACATGTTTCAAAGGTGAAATTCGAGCCCGAGATGCTATAAGCATGACGTCATATTTTGTTGCGGCTTCTGGACCCTTGGTACATACTCGCATATATGCTGCAGCGTATGCTTTGCTGCTAGCGTCGCAAAAAACGTGTAGTTCGCCTTTCGTAGCAATAGATAAATGTTGGAAGTAACATCTTGATATAGTAACATCTTATAGTCTTTTCAGATCGTTTAACCACTCTTGCCACTTTTTGACAGGGTCGCATTTAATGACATCATCCCCATGCAATGCCAAGTTCCCAAATATTACGCAACAAGATCCGACCTTTTATTTATTTTATTTTCTGCTAGCTAACTAAACGAGTATATAAACCAAATTTGATGTCTCTGTCTGTTATACTTTTTAAGTAAAACAGTTTTATGTAAATTCTGGGGGCGTAAGGGGGCGTGGCCAAAATTCCAATTAACTCTATATATTAACTCTATATATTTACATACCACACGAGTCTACATACCAATTTGGTGGCTATAGCTCTTTTAGTCTCCGAGATCTGCGTGTTTATACAGACGGACGGACGGACGGCTAGACGGACATGGCTAGATCGACTCGGTTGTCGATCCTGATCAAGAACATATAGTCATATATCCAACATCAATACCCAAAAACTTATAAATTTTTGCCCCCTAAAATTTATAACTTTAAAGTAAACATCGGTTTTTTGTAAACACATGGACACTTGCAATAACAAATACCCAAAACTCCAAAAGAAATAAAATCATTCTTAGGATTATGCGGATTCTTCCGGAAATTCATACCAAACTTTGCACATATTGCAAAACCTTTAAATCTTGGATTAAAGAAAGATTCATCCTTTGAAAAATTAAAATATCTTCTTATGAACGACCCCATACTTGCATACCTCGATTTTAAAAAACCATTTTTCCTAACCACAGACGCTAGCAATATAGCTTTAGGTGCGTTCATCTCATAGGACCATAGACCTATTTCTGACGCAAGCAGAACGTTGAACGAACATGAGATCAATTATTCAGCTATAGAAAAAGAATTACTAGCAATAGTTTGGGCAACAAAGTATTTCAGACCATACCTTTTCGGTAGAAAGTTCGAAATTCTAAGCGACCATAAGCCATTAGTATGGCTCAGCAATATAAAAGAACCAAATATGAAACTTTAACGATGGAGAATACTAAATGAGAAAACTAAATGAGTTTGATTACAAAATTAAATATTACCCGGCAAAGAAAATCACGTAGCAGATGCCCTTTCCAGAATTAAAACAGATGAAAACTTTTTAGGATCAACTGTAGTATACTTTTATTGATAGCATTAGGCCATATACTTTTAGGGATAGATTAGAAGTAGTTACTTAGTTCTAGTTAGAACTTAAGCATAATGTTTAGCTTTAAGTACCGTTAAGGACACTAGCCATAAGACCAATGTAAATGCTCGCCTATAAATAACGGGACTGCGGCCCCAATAAATCACTTCAAGTCAAACCTTGCCTTCGCCTATTATATGGCGATCCTGCCTACCATTACACTGTGGTCGCCCCCATAGGCCAACGCTGTTTTATAATAGATCAAACTTTTTAAATCATCTGTTCTTTTTGTTTTGTTCCCGCTGTCCTCTTCAAGAATAATAGAGAAAAAAAATATACTGGGTTTGAACCTCACGCAACTTGCAAGTGCGATTACAAGTAAAGGAATTAACTCAATTTAAATTGAGGTCGATCGAACAATGGAAGTCTTTAATATTTTAAATAAAGGTATTAACTACTATATTTAATTATTTTCTTCAACCCAATATTTTATGTTTATTTTTAATAATTTATTTAATATAGGTTTAATTTCAGTAACAATTTATATGTTAACTTAAATTTTACTTAGACTTTTAATTGTGAACTTAATCGAAATTAACGATCAAACTTATACTGAAATATTAACTTATATTTTCAGATTATTTCAAAAAACTAAAGCAGTCTAGCGTGCTTTTTGTGATGTGTATTGCAATTATCGTCTTTGTCTTTGCCTTCGTCTTTCTGCGTTTTGTTGTGTTGTTTTGTGATTGTCATTTTTATTTATTTGTTCATTTTCTTTTTTTATTTATACATATTATTTATTTCAATTTATGATTATTATTTCTTATTACTATATTTGTATAGGAGCTTCATACGAATGCGAATTTAACCGTATATATATATTTAATAAGTGGTGCTCCGAGACAGGTGCATATGCAATCAAGGTTCAAAGCATTTTCCAATCTTTGAAATTAAGAATAGAAAATGATGGCTGTATAGTGGGAGCTGAGTGTTTGGACCACTTAGAAAAACGCATTGATTACTGCTGCATCAGAATTGCTACATTTTGGCGTGACTGCAAGCGTAATAAAGCATTCGTTTTGCAAAAGCATTCGGATTGGCTTTCGACAAATGAATAGTTTTCATTTAAATCCGATGTACTTATTACACCTGATCGTAGCATTGAACGTGGCCGGCCAAAAATTAGTTTCTCCGAGTGTTCAACCCGAACCAAGAGAAGACGGATTGCCGAGATTGCTGATTTGGATGAGTCCGCTGCTGAATATTTGCGTTCCGCTGCTGTTGAAGAAAAAATCTTGCCTGCAAGTTCTAATGAGGTTATTTCGCTTATAATGGAAGCTAATTTAACAAAGCACCAATACGTTCTCATTAGAGAGTTTGTCAATAGCCAAATTTCCTTCGAGCTGTTTTGCAGCTATGATAATGTTTTAAAAGAAAAAAAGAAATGTTATCCGGAAAAAATTTCAGTTAGTGAAGCACATGCAGAAGTGGAGCTTCAAAGTTTATTGGACCATACAACAAAGCGCATTATCGAGTTGCAAGAAAGTGTTATAAGTGATGTAGTCGCCAATCCTATTTGCAATATAAAACTAATAGGGAAATGGGGCTTCGACGGCAGCTCTGGGTACAGCGAATACAAGCAGAAAGTGGAGAACAATAATTTGGAAGACAGTCACTTGTTTGTCACGTCATATGTTCCCCTTGCCCTATTAGCAACTGACGATACGTCCAATATTGTATGGAAAAACCCACGACCAACATCCACACGATATTGTCGACCTGTGCGATTTCAATTTATTAAAGAATCAACTGAGTTAAGTATAGAGGAGGAAAAATATTTCAAGGGCTAAATTAAGAACCTTGTTCCGACGAAAATAGCTGTTGGCAACAAGACATTATTCGTTGAGCATATTTTACAACTTACAATGGTTGATGGTAAAATTTGTAATGCCTTAACCCAAACATCATCCTCAAAATGCTATATATGCAACGCGAAGCCCACAGAGATGAACAATATACAGAAAAGTTTGCAAAGGGAAGTTCATCAGGATCGGTTTCAATTCGGGTTGTCACCACTTCATGCATATATAAGATTTTTTGAAAATTTCATTCATTTATCCTACAGACTTGATGTTCAAGTCTGGCAAGTTAGAGGGGACGAAGGAAAACTTAAATTTTTGGAAAGAAAAAGAAAAATTCAAACGGAATTCCGTATAAAAATGGGATTGATTGTTGATAACCCGAAGGTTGGTGGATGTGGAACATCGAATAATGGAAACATTGCCAGAAAATTCTTTAGCAATCCTGGGTTATTCGCCGAAATAACAGGCCTAAATGAAGACCTTATTGAACGGTGTGTAACAATATTGCAAGCACTTTCTTCAGGATACAATATTAATGTTGAAAAATTTAAGACATTTGCACTCCAAACAGCGAATGCTCTTACAAGGACATATTCATAGTATTATCTTCCGCCGACTATTCATAAAATTTTAATTCATGCACCATCCATAATTGAAAACGCTTTGGTGTCGATTGGGGAGTTGCCAGAGGAAGCTGCTGAGTCGAGAAATAAGGATATTAAGAAATTTCGTCTAAATCATACGAGAAAAATTTCTCGAGTGGCAACAAATGAAGATCTACTCAATCGATTACTTCTTTCTTCGGATCCATTCATAACGGGACAATGAAAGTTACCCCCTAAAAATAAGTCTGTTTTTAATAAAAATGTTTTTCATCTTTTAGAATAATAAAAATAAATATTAAATAATAGCAAACCATATGTGAAAAAATTACAAAAAACAAATCATTATTTTTTATTTTTAGATAGGGAGCAGAGTGTATAACTTTAGTAGGGGGATGAATATGAATTATTTTTTTTTCAGTTTTTTATTTATTATATTTTTATTAAATTTCAGAAAAAGTTTCAGATTTTTAACACTACTAGAAGTATTTTTGGCCGCTCGCTCCATACAAGCCCGACCACTGTGCATTGCATTGGCAACAATTAAAAAGGCAAAAGAAAAAAAGGAAGAAAAACCCTTGCCATAAGCAAAAGGCAAAGTGAAAATAAAAGCGGAGCCCAAGTACAAATGCCAAAGGACATAAACAAAGCACTCCAGAGGGCATTGAAGGACTGCCCATTGGACGGTCCACGGCCTTTGAACATAGAGGAGTACCGTGCCAGGCAACCAGCGGCAAGGGCAGAGCTCAATAAGAGGAGGCGAGAGGAGGAAGCATTGACGGCCATCCCCCTGGTTCTAAGGCCGAAGCATCGAGGCGGCCACCTGGTCCGCTTCCGAAAACATGTGAAACATGTGCACTCAAAAGTGCACAAACAACTTAAGCACACTTGCAAAGCTTGCCGCGTTCAAAGCAAGCTTTTGAAAAAGTTCAATAAAGTTCAATAAAAAGCTTAAGTAAAGTTTACATAGCTTGCAAACACACATAAAGCTTTCTGATCGCAGCAAGATCCACAAGATAAAATTTACCCAATAACGAAGTCTAAATACCCTATAAGAATGAAGTAAGTAAGTCGTCTCGCCGACTTTGGTATACCATACACCAGTAAAGCAAATATTTCAACTTTATTAAACAAATGCATATTTTCACATGCTTCTTACAAGCATATCTTAGTATCTCGCTCACTCAATCATACGAGCACCCTAGCGCCCCCACCAGCCAACGGCCAACTCCGGCCTTATGGAAAAACGTTTATATGCATAACTCGACTGCTTTTTGTCCGATTTTGATCAAATTTGGTATTTTGCTAGATATTAGTATCAAATTTAGGTGTGCCAAATTTGATTGCATAAGGTAAAAAAATACGGGAGATAATCAAGTTTTTCAAATTTCGGGGGCGGAAAAGGGCGTGGCAAAATTTGTATACATACAAAATGTGTGCATTTACTAAGCGAATATACATACCAAATATGGTGTCTCTAGCTGGAATAGTTTTTGAGATAAACGCTTTTTTTAAATTGCGGCGTGGCAAATATTTGAAATAAACTTGATCACTCTACATACTACACGAGTCTACAAACAAAATTTGGTGGCTCTAGCTCTTATAGTCTCCGAGATCTAGGTGTTCATACGGACAGACGGACGGACGGACAGACGGACGGACAGACGGACGGACAGACGGATATGGCTAGATCGACTCGGTTGTTAATCCTGATCAAGAATATATATACTTTGTGGGGTCGGAGATGGTTCCTTCTGCCTGTTACATACATTTTGGCGACTTTAATATACCATTTCACCCTATGGGTGTATGGTATAAAAATAACAATTTTTTTTGGAAACAATTTTTTTAGGAAACAATTATATATTAGAAAATAGAATCTTAAACAAATTAAAAAAAATATCAAAGAAGCTAACATCGGCTATGCCGAAGTTTATATACCCTTGCTGTCCTTGGTAATAATAATTTTACATGTTCAAAATTTGTTTTCTGCAACTCAATTCATCAATATACAAACAAAACAATTTTACTCTCTATTTTACAATTATTTTACAATCACATATGTAAATTTCATAGCATACTCCGATTTTTATGAAAATGTTTCTTCTAATTCTTCGTGATCAGGTCCGATCCTGATGGTTTTCATACTTTATTTTTCCCGGGTAATAAAAAACCCCGAAAACAAATTTCAGCCCGATAGCTCTTAAGACGGCTGAGTAAAACGCATTCGCACAGACGGACGGACAGACGGACAGCCGGACAGACGGGCATGGCTATATCAACTCAGCTTCTCATGCTGATATAAAATATAAAAAAATATAAACCAGAGGGCCGGGGCTAACTTCGACCGCGTCAAAGTTTGTATACCCTTGCAACTTTTTTGGTAACTCTTTCCTTACCTATAGCCATCAAAATAGAAAAACGTTTTTTCTAAAAAGGCTAAAGTTTGCGAAAGAACGGCCTACAATCTTAGCATAGGATCAAAGTCACTGTTTTCCACCGATCGTTCCTATGGGAGCTATATGATATAGTCACCCGATCTTTATCCAATTCGGCACAGTCATTAACAGATATATTAAACTAACGAATGTTTAATTTGAAAGCAATCGCGTCAAAAGTAACGAAGTTATTGACAAAAGTCACTGTTTTCGAAAGATCGTTCCAATGGGAGCTATATGATATAGTCACCCGATCTTGATCAAATTTGGCATAGTCGTTTATATGTGTAATTAACTCACCAATATTAAATTTCACGACAATAGCTCAGAAAATAACGAAGTTATTAAGAAAAGTCACTGTTCGTGACTTTGCTGTTTGTATGGGAGCTATATGATATAGTGGTCCGATCCGGCTAAATCCGAGATATACAACGCCTGCAGTATATACAAGCCTACATGCAATTTCAGCTCTGTAGCTCTTACGGTCTAGGAGGAGTTTGCGTTGATCCAGACGGACGGACGGACGGACGGACATGGCTATTTGAACTCGTCTCGTCATGCTGATCAAGAATATATATACTTTATATGGTCGGAGATGCTTCCTTCTATGCGTTGCACACTTCTGACCAAAATTAATATACCCTTTTTGCAAGGGTATAAAAAGAAAAAAGAAACAAAAATTTTTTGTTCATTATAATATAAAAAAAAAATATATGAAATGCTAACAGAACGAAATTAATTTAAGGGAATTAATTATGCCATAAAGATAAAACCAAAAGAAACAAAATTTCAAATGGACCAGAACATAAAAATATTAAAAGAAAAGTTTCAGAAAGCGTTCAAGTGCATAAATAAGACAATTTATATACACTCTCAGACCATTAATAAGCACCTTGAAACTATCTTTGAGAGTTACAATAAAATAAAGAATAACAATACAGAAATATGCAATGAATCAAGTAGTAAAATCTTCATTGAGCTAATATACAGTTTAAATAAAGTACAGCAACAAAACATAAAATAAAATTCACAATACCGGTAGATTCGAATCTAGAAGCAACTTTTGAACCTCTAGTAGCAAAAGACACAGAAGACCCATGTGTAGAAGATAACCCAGAAGACATTCAAGATATTAATACAAAA
Organism: Drosophila willistoni; assembly: GCF_018902025.1. NCBI lineage: Eukaryota > Metazoa > Arthropoda > Insecta > Diptera > Drosophilidae > Drosophila > Drosophila willistoni. Next base: position 3,095,086 of record NW_025814416.1, read on the forward strand.
CCAAAGATGGTGCAAACAAAGATTGAATTTCTTAATACAGCTTCTAAGCTGGTTCAGGAGTATGATGGTGGAGTAGAAACAATTCAAAGTTTCATAGATTCACTGAAATTAATCAACGAAATAAAGGCAGAACACGAAGAAACAGCTATTAAAGTCATAAAAAACAAAACTATAAGGAGACGTTAGACTACTAGTAACAAATGAAAACACTATAAATGGTATAATCCAAACATTAAAAAAGGAAATAAAGGGTGAAACAGTTCTGGTAGCAGAGGCAAGATGAATGAATTTAAAACAAAATGGCAAGAACGCAAGTTTTTTTATGTCAGAAATAGAAAGTCTCACTAAATCATTAAAACGCGCGTTCATAACAGACAACGTAAACCCTGAAACAGCAAAGAAATATGCAACTCAGATAGCAGTGAAATCAATTATAAAGAACTGTGAACACGAAAAGGTCAGAACAATAATAGAAGCAGGCAATTTTACTGAAATGAATGATGTTGTAGCTAAATTTCTAAATAATCTACAAATATGGAACACGATCACAGCGTGTTTTTTACTAAAAGTAACAACTACACAAATAGGAACTCGTACAATAATAATAGAAATTATAATAATAATTATTAAAATAGAAACCCAAATGATAATACTAACTGTAACAATACTAGGTACTACAGTAACTATAGTAATAATTATAATCGAAGAAAGTATAACAATAAGAATACAAAAACTAATTATCCTTCTAAAACATAACAAAATAATAATGTTAGGCTTACAAATGTAGAAGAAAATTCGGAAAACTCCAAAAGTCCTCTGATGTAAAAAATCGAACAAATAAAAAATATAGTTTAAATCGCAACCTTAATAGCTACATAACTTTAAACTTTCACGATGTAGGGACAATAAAATTACTATTAGACACAGGAGCTGATGTATCACTAATAAAACAAAAAATACTAAGAAAAGACAATACAGTTGCCATTCACAGACAGACAAACTTACAATTAGTGGAATAGGCAAAGACGTTCTATTTACAATAGGTGAAACCAAATTCAAGGTCAGCAACCTCTCAACGAAACACACCTTCCAAGTAATAGAAAATGATTTCCCCATCCCATGTGAAGGAATCCTGGGGCTTGACTTTATAAAAAAATTCAATTGCACACTCAATTATTCCACCAACAAATTGATAATAGATCCATATAAATCAAGATATAAAATTATAATTAATATAGGGATCAGTCAAAACACACATGTATTCCATATCTCACCTAGAACAGAAAAAATTGTACGCATTGCAATATCCTCAAACAATAATAACATCTTTATCCCTAATCAAGAATTACACCCGGGGGTATTCGTCGCAAACACAATCGCTTCTAAGACTAATCCATATGTCCGCATATTAAATACTAACAACACAGACGTGCAAATTACAATTATAAACCTATTAAATGAAAACCTGTCCGATTATGAAATCTTAAAAATAGACAAACAACATGATTCAAAACATAAAACCACAATAATTAACAAACTAGCACCCCATTTTTCCGACTTCGTGAAAAAGTCCCTACATAAATTATGCTCAGAATTCGATGATGTATTCACAATAGAATCTGAACAAATATCCTCCAACAATTTCTTTAAACAAAAATTAAGACTCAGAGACACAACACAAGTCTACACCAAAAACTACAGAATAGCGCACAGCCAAAAAACGAAATCAATAAACAATCAAATTAATCAATGATGATATTATTGAATCATCGATGTCTGAGTTGAATAGTCCGATTTTATTGGTTCCTAAAAAGACGCTACCTGGCAGCAATGAAAAATGGTGGAGATTGGTAGTTGATTATAGAAAAATTAACAACTAGTAGCGGATACATTCCCACCAGGCCAGGACTGTCCCACCGGGCAACTGGGCAAATGCACGGTGGGCCCTCAAGGTAAGGGGCCCCTTTTGATGAAATTTTATGTAGTAGAGTAGCAGTTTTTAGCCACTAGGGCCCTTCGTACGAGGTTCCCACTAACAATCATTTTTGTACCATAATAAATCGATGGGCGCTGTGGCCCCTGTCGTTCACAGTCTGTAAGACACTCGATTTTCAGGCATTGTTTTCCAAAGCGATGAAGTTTAATGTAGCAGAGGACTTAATTTATTTTTACTAGGTTCTAATACACAAGGTTCCTAGTAAAATACGTCGCACAAAAAGAAAAGGTTACCGGGTGACAAAAACCGTGATGAACCTCAATAAAAATTCATGGTAGAAGTTCACAATGTCATTATTGATAGAACCATTTGTGCAATCAAATCACGGTTTACGGAACATGGAAAACTAGCAGCAGATTTCTCATGCCTTGACCCGAAAAATTTTTCTCATATCGTAGCTGTTTCTTGCATTCAAAGATCATTTTCCAAGTTAAAATATGTCAAAAACAGATTGAGAAGCTGTTTGACGCCAAAGCATTTAGAAACTTTCTTGCTAATGGCAGTTGAAAAAAAAAATTGAATCAAATTGAAAATGAACGAATTATTAACGTCTTATCCTTACTGACCAATTTACTTGAAAAGCTTTTGACTGTTTGATGAGTGTTAAAATCTAGTAAAATTACGCCTTATGTAGAAGCGCATTGTTGAAAAAAAATAGGCAAATAAAAATGTTTGTTTATTTGTAAGAAGTCGTTTTTGTTTTATTCACATAAACGATCATACTTGATGTAAAACCCAAAAATGTGTACCTTTAATTTTCCTCGGAAATAATTTTTCAAGCATATAGTATAGGGGGCCCTTAACTTGTGCTCTGTGGGCCCTTAGGGTCCTAGTCCGGGCCTGATTCCCACTATCTAGAATGGACGATATCCTCGATCAACTATGTCGCGCTAAGTACATCTTTTGTTTAGACTTAATGTCAGAATTTCATCAAGTAGAATTAGAAGAAAACTCTCGGGACATAACATCATTTTCCACAGATAAGGGCTCATTCAGATTCAAGCGATTACCATATGAATTAAAAATTGCACCAAACTCGTTTGAAAGAATGATGTCCCTTGCATTCACGGGTCTAGCACCATCCCAAACATTCCTTTATATGGATGATCTAATTGTAATTGGGTGCTCTAAAAGTCACATGATTGGGAACTTAAGAAATGTATTTGAAACCTGTCGAAAGTACAACTTAAAGTTGCACCCTGACAAATGCTATTTTTATACCATACACCCATAGGGTGAAATGGTATATTAAAGTCTCCAAAATGTATGTAACAGGCAGAAGGAAGCATCTCCGACCCCACAAAGTATATATATTCTTGATCAGGATCAACAACCGAGTCGATCTAGCCATGTCCGTCTGTCCGTCCGTCCGTCTGTCAGTATGAACACCTAGATCTCGGAGACTGTAAGAGCTAGAGCCACCAAATTTGGTATGTAGACTCGTGTAGTATGTAGAGTGATCAAGTTTATTTCAAATTTTTGGCACGCCCCTTTCCGCCCCCGCAATTTAAAAAAAACGTTTATCTCAAAAACTATTTCAGCTAGAGACACCATATTTGGTATGTATGTATATTCGCTTAGTAAATGCACACATTTTGTATGTATAAAAATTTTGCCACGCCCTTTTCCGCCCCCGTAATTTGAAAAACTTGAGTATCTCCCGTATTTTTTTACCTTATGCAACCAAATTTGGCACACTTAAATTCCAAATTTGATCAAAATCGGACAAAAAACAGTTGAGTTATGCATATAAACGTTTTTCCATAAGGCCGGAGTTGGCCGTTGGCTGGTGAAGGCGCTAGGGTGCTCGTATAATTGAGTGAGCGAGATACTAAGATATGCTTGTAAAAAGCATGTGAAAATGCATTTGTTTAATAAAGTTGAAATATTTGCTTTACTGGTGTATGGTATACCTAAGTCGGCGAGACGACTTACTTACAAAATGAAGTCATTTCAGACATGAAGTTACTTTTCAAGAACACAAATGCACAATTTTTTTTTATTTTTTTTTAACGTTTAATATATATTTGTTGAATCTACTCTTAAATTAGAGCCTAACAACAAGCTTGAGATATTTTTCTTAGTCTAGTACTTAAGATAAACCCTGGGGATATTGCAGGCGGCCCTAATCACTTGTTTTTGGGTTGGTCTGTCATTTCTTTTAAGACGAGTTCTATTATTAGTTCGCGTAAAGAAATTGGCAAGAACATTTGGGTGTGCATCCAGTTTCGCAGAATACTTTAGTTGTTGAGTACCTATTTCAGATTTTACGCTAGGTATATTTAGATCATTTTGAATGTTGTCGTTTCGTATATACCACGGGGCCCCCGTGATTGATCTTAAAATCTTCGACTGCGCTCTTTGTATAATATCGACATTGCTGGTACTTGCATTTCCCCATAGTACGGCTCCGTAAGTCCAGATGGGTTTCAGTACGGAGTTGTATAGGAGGACTTTATACTCCAGACGTTTAAGCTGTGACTTTTTTGCTTGGATGTGGTTGCGCCAAGTTAATCTTCTGTCTAGGTGGATGCCAAGGTAAGTGACATCCACGGCTTGAGGAACTGGTACGTTGTTTAGCATTAGAGCTGGACAGTTTCTTCTGTTAAGCGTAAATGTAACATGTTTGCATTTCTGCTCGTTGACCCGGATACACCAGGTTGCTAGCCATTCCTCTACCACCTTTTATTTATTTATTTATTTATTTATTTATTTATTTACGTCAACTAACACAGCAGTCGACGAAAAAGCTTAAGCTAAAGACAGATAGTAATTAAATAAAGAAGGTAGCTTAGCTTTATACACAACTAAACATCCCCGGCCCGGTGGAGGTGTTTTATTTGCACAAGGTGCCAGCTATGCCCCGATTCACAGCCAATGTGGCCAGGGATGAGTTGCAGCCAATCCAAGTCCAGAATATTTTCATTGGTTTCGCTGTAGATGATTAAAAAGTATAGCGCGAAGAGAAGTGACAGAAAGATGAGGAGAGATAAGGTGAGAAAGGTTGTTAAAAGATTGGCAAAGAACACGAAGAGGTTCGTGAAGAGAGTAGTTAGTCAGACATCTACTAAGGTGAATAGGAAAAAAGTTTCTGGTCCGACGTGAGGGAACACAAAAATACAGCGTATCTAGTAAATTGGTAGAAATGACTTCGCCGTTGACTAGTTTATGGAGAAAGAGAATGCCAAAAACAAGCCTACGGTTATAAAGTGAAGGAAGATTAATAAGAAGAAGTCTATCAGAATAAGAAGGTAGGCGAAGACCCGGGTCCCAATTTAGACCGCGTAGCGCAAACTTTAGGAATTGCTTCTGTACCGATTCAATACTACCTTGAGGTGTTCCTTCAAAATCAGCCGAGACGGAGCCATTACATCTTACAGCGAATTTCCTGTTGTAAAGGTAAGATTCCATGAGTTTGTGGGTGTACTGTGGCAGTTTTTTCCGGATTTTGAACATCAGACCCTCTAGCCAAACTCTATCGAAAGCCTAGGCAACGTCGAGAAAGACAGCCGCACAGTATTCTTTTAGTTCGAATGCTGTTCGTATTTCGGATGTTATGCGATTGACTTGTTCAATTGTACCATGTTTTTCGCGAAAGCCGAACTGGTGTGAAGGGATTGTGTTCTCCGATGCCAGAAATGAGTTTAGGCGGATCTGCAGGACCCTTTCAAAAAGCTTCGAAAGACATGGCAGCAAACTAATTGGCCTATAGGATGATGACTGGATTTTGTCCTTTCCCACTTTAGGAATCATGATGATAGTGGACCTTTTCCACTGTCTTGGGAAGTAGCCAATTTTTATTATAGCGTTGAACAGTTTGCAGATATATTGTATTGCAATGATAGGGAGTTCTAGGATCATTTCCGGTGTAATTAGGTCATGGCCAGGGGCTTTTTTCGGCTTTATGCAGTGCAGTTTTTAATAACTGCAGTGATCTCTTCCGATTGGAGTTCCGAGTACTCACTATCCGTTAATGTGCTCGAAGGGGGAAGTACAGATGAGTTTGATGTTGGATTTGGCTGGAAAACCATTTTAAGATGTGTGGCAAATACGGATGCCCTCTCTTCGTCACTGCGGGCCCATCCACCGGTTGGACTCCTTATCGGTGAAATTGTCTCTGTAGGAGCGCTTAAAGTTGGATGGGCTTTCCACAGAGGATGTTTAGTGCTGGTTGGACTGAGCTTTTCTATGTATTTCCTTTGAGCCCAGCTTTCCTCTTGTCTTAACGCCTTGGAAAGGTTGCGATTAGCTTGCCTTAGGCGAAGTTTTGCTGCTGGTGATCGAGTAATTTGCCATTCTCTTCTTAGACGTCGTTTTTCCGTTACTAATTATTCTATCCGCCGGTTCGTAGGCCTGTCAACAGGTTTAGTGTAAGAAGAGGCATTTGGAGTAGATACTCTTGCTGCAGCTCCCATCATCGACTCAAGTGCAGAGACGCACATATCAATGTCCTCAGCAGCATCCAGTTTCGGCGAACAGTCAATGTGGGCACTCATGTACATTTTAAATTTCAGCCAATTTGTTTTGTTGTTTGTAAGCCTATAAGGGCGATCAAGTACTTGGGGTCTTGTTAATAGTGTGAAAAGCACTGGAGAGTGATCGGAAGTTAAATCTAGCAGTGTATCCGCAGTGATCCGATTACGTGGAATCCTCTTGGTTACTGCGAAATCAATCAAGTCAGGCACTCTCTGTGGATCTGTGGGCCAATAAGTAGGCCTACCCGGTGAGACGCAATCCATCTTATTGAGAGGGTTGACTATTGTGTTGTACAACTGCTTGCCTTTAGGATTTACCAGGCGAGATCCCCAGTGGGTATGTTTGGCGTTAGAGTCCGCTGCTGCAATGAAGCGATCTCCGAGTGTGTTAAAGAAATCGGTAAATTACTTTTCCGAGATTGAGAAGCGTGGTGGGCTGTACAGGGCAACCAATGTAGTGTTACCGCAGCTGGTTTGGACGGTTATAGCAGTTGCTTGTAGGTGCTGTGTTTCAAATCTGTTGAGGAACGAGTGTTTTATACGGTTTTTGATTAGGATACCAGTCCAGCCATGAGCTTTTCCGTCTGGATGGTTTGTTGCGTAGAAGGTATATTTTGGTATTTGAAAATTATTTTTTACTGTTATGTGGGTTTCCGATCTGGACATGACTTCGATACCACTTGAGTCAAGGAATAGTACAGTTTGTTGTGCTTGGAGATGCCGTAAGCATTCCAAAAACATAGATGTAGGGAAGCCATTATATTTTATAAATTTTAACATATTTAAAAAAAAGTTTGATTAAACCATTATTTGCATTTTTATTCGATTGATTCTGATTAATGGTTTAATTATTCAAAAGATTTAGTAAACGATTCATATTTTTTTGCCATCACCATACCTATTTTTCTCCAACTGTACAAATTTTCCTTCCCTTAAAAATATACAATAATCAGGCCTATTGTTTTCGTGTCCGATTCCGAACGTTTTTGTCGAAATGAGATTTGTAACCGGTTCTCGGTTCAGATTCAGAATTAAAATGTTCTTGTTTTTTTTTTTTTTTGTTAATCCTAATAACAATTATAAGTATTAGAAGATAATTTCGTTCCAAATTTGATTGTTTACAAAGTTATAACCTGTTTATGCTACACTTTATGGTTGGCAATGAGCGATAAAAAAATTGGATGTACAGTTGCGAACTTAAAAATAGCACCACTTGCTGAGGTTATCTGTTCAAAGGATTCTTGGCTTCAATTTAAGGCTCAAGGAACATGTGAATACGTTTTTGAATGTTTCAATATTTACTACTAATGAAAACAAAAAAAAATTTTAGTAATATCCAACGTATTCAAAGTTTTTCAGGGATTTTCTTCAAATACTCAAAAAATACCCGAAACTAAAAATAGCACCACTTGCAGTATTTTACATTGTAAAAAACACATGAATAACAGTCCGTGGATGTATGTTGCAACATCCCGAGACATATTTTTCCAAAAGAAATTTTTTTTTATTTTTCCTAGTGTTCTGTTTACCCCGCAGTGACCTCCCTCTAGTGGGTCATTATGATATTTATTTAATGTATTTCTTATTTCTTCTTTATTTGTTATTACTTTTACTTGTGGTAGAACTACTATTTCTTAATGTTTTAATGTGTCTTTTCCTTCTTGTGTTAGTTCATTAAGTGTCAGTGATCTAAATAGTTTTTCTGACATGTCTATCATCAGTTTATAGATTCTTTGAGCACCGGCTTCTTTTTCAAGCCTTGGAAGGAATCGATCTAGATCTATTCTTCCACTAATGATCAAATCGCCTATGTTGAAGGAGAGTAATATACATCCATATGGTAATCGCTTGAATCTAAATAAGCGTTTATCTGTGGAAAATGATGTTATGTCCCGAAGGTTTTCTTCTAATTCTACTTGATGAAACCCTGACATTAAGTCTAAACAAGAGAAGTATTTAGCGCGTCCTAGTTGGTCGAGGATATCGTCCATTCTGGGTAGTGGGAATGTATCCGCTACTAGTTTTTTGTTAATTTTTCTATAATCAACTACCAATCTCCACCGTTTTTCATTGCTGCCAGTTAGCGACTTATTAGGAACCAATAAGATTGGACTATTGAACTCAGACATCGATGGTTCAATAATATCATCATTGATTATTTTGTCTACTTGTTTATTGATTTCGTTTTTTGGCTGTGCGCTATTCTGTAGTTTTTGGTGTAGACTTGTGTTGTGTCTCTGAGTCTTAATTTTTGTTTAAAGAAATTGTTGGAGGATATTTGTTCAGATTCTATTGTGAATACATCATCAAATTCTGAGCATAATTTATGTAGGGGCTCTTTTACGAAGTCGGGAAAATGGGGTGCTAGTTTGTTAATTATTGTGGTTTTATGTTTTGAATCATGTTGTTTGTCTATTTTTAAGATTTCATAATCGGACAGGTTTTCATTTAATAGGTTTATAATTGTAATTTGCACGTCTGTGTTGTTAGTATTTAATATGCGGACATATGGATTAGTCTTAGAAGCGATTGTGTTTGCGACGAATACCCCCGGGTGTAATTCTTGATTAGGGATAAAGATGTTATTATTGTTTGAGGATATTGCAATGCGTACAAATGTTACTGTTTTAGGTGAGATATGGAATACATGTGTGTTTTGACTGATCCCTATATTAATTATAATTTTATATCTTGATTTATATGGATCTATTATCAATTTGTTGGTGGAATAATTGAGTGTGCAATTGATTTTTTTTATAAAGTCAAGCCCCAGGATTCCGTCACATGGGATGGGGAAATCATTTTCTATTACTTGGAAGGTGTGTTTCGGTGAGAGGTTGCTGATCTTTAGTTTGGTTTCACCTATTGTAAATAGGACGTCTTTGCCTATTCCACTAAGTTTTGTCCGTCTTTGTATGTCAACTGTATTGTCTTTTCTTAATATTTTTTGTTTTATTAGTGATACATCAGCTTCTGTGTCTAATAGTAATTTTATTGTCCCTACATCGTCAAAGTTTAAAGTTATGTAGCTATTAAGGTTGCAATTTAAACTATATACATATTTTATTTGTTCGATTTTTTACATCAGAGGACTTTTGGAGTTTTCCGAATTTTCTTCTACGTTTGTATGTCTAACATTATATTGTTGTGTTTTAAGTATTTCTATTGTTATAATTTTTTCGGTTATAATTATTACTATAGTTATTGTAATTCCTAGTATTGTTATAGTTAGTATTATCATTTGGGTTTTTATTTTGGTAATTATTATTATAGTTTCTATTATTATTGTACGAGATCCTATTTGTGTAGTTGTTACTTTTAGTACAAAACACGCTGTGATCGTGTTCCATATTTGTAGATTATTTACAAATTTAGCTACAACATCATTCATTTCAGTAAAATTGCCTGCTTCTATTATTGTTCTGACCTTTTCTGTATTAAGAAATTCAATCTTTGTTTGCACCATCTTTGGTTTTGTATTAATATCTTAAATGTCTTCTGGGTTATCTTTTACACCTGTTCCTTCTGTGTCTTTTGCTACTAGGGGTTTAAAAGTTTCTTCTAGATTTGAATCTACCGGTATTGTGAATTTTATATTATGTTTTGTGCAGTCCTTGGTAGATGAGTTGTCTAAGTGGCCCAGTCATTTAGTCAACTGAACAACGAGGATCCGGGTTCGAATCCCAGGCTAGTGTATGGATGTAGTTTTCGTCTAAGCCGAAGGCCTAAGTTGCCAGTGCTTGTAAAATATAGTTAGGTTGATAGTTTATAACTATATCCTATACTTTAATAATAATAAATATTATGTTTTGTTGCTATACTTATTAGTGTTTTATTTAAACTGTATATTAGCACAGTGAAGATTTTACTACTTGATTCATTGCATATGTCTGTACTGCCACTCTTTATTCTATTGTAACTCTCGAAGATAGTTTCAAGGTGCTTATTAATGGTTTGAGGGTGTATATAAATTGTCTTATTTAGGCACTTGTACGCTTTCTGAAACTTTTCTTTTAATATTTCTATGTTCTGGTCCATTGAAATTTTGTTACTTTTGGTTTTATCTTTATGGCATATCTAATTCCCTTAAATTAATTTTGTTCTCTTAGTATTTAATAATTTTTTATTTCTAATATTATAATGGAGGAAAAAAATTTTGTTTCTCTTTTTTTTCAATTTGTTTAAGATTCTATTCTATCTATAAAAATTGTGATTTTTCTTATAGAAGGGTATTTGGACTTCGTTATTGGTAAAAGTTGATCTTGTGGAGCTTGCTGCGATCAGAAAGCTTTATGTGTGCGTGCATGCGTTGTGAACTTTTCTTGAGCTTTTTTTCAAAAGCTTGCTTTGATCGCGGCAAGCTTTACAAGTGTGCTTATGTTGTTTGTGCACTTTTGAGTGCACATGTTGGACATGTGCTCTAATTTAGGGTATGTTGGGGTATATTAGGCTGATTGGAATTTATTATTGAATTATATATGTTCATATGTATTTTTACCATTTTTACCAATTCAACTGCCACCGTGTAGAGACGTGTTTTTTAATGCACTCCGCAAAAATTGAGTGTAAAAAAAAAAAAAAAAAAGTCTGCGTTTGCAAAAAGTCTGCGTTTGCAAAAAGTCTGCGTTTGCAAAAAGTTGTGTAGGGCTCTCAGTCGCCTCAGAGACGCCTATTTACAATCATATTGCTATTAGATTGCTCTAATAGCAGTAAATACTAAGTTGCAACAAAAAAGTGGTAATTTTTACAAAAGCCATGTCCACCAATTCGGGCCCAAGCTCTCTCGATCCATACCAGCAACAGCTACAAGAACTAATTGTACAACAACAACATGAGCGTCGACTCTCGGTCCAACGCAACAACGCGTACTTTTCGGTGGTGTCGCCGACCCCACTGAATGCTAACGTAAGCAATAATACCGAAAGTGCCAGCCACTCAGCAATAAACAGCAACTTACCGTGGAGAGAGCAATGTGCTTCTCCATCAATATCGATAACTGGGTCACCGATTGCACCGACCAGCACCGTCAGCTCGTTGACAGCAACTACTGCAACGTCTGCCGAAGTATTGACCTGCCTCAAGCCGTCAACGACAAGTCGCCCAGAGTCAGCCACAATAGTAAACCCAACGATTTCTGTCCAAACTGGATAGATATATTAAAATAACTAAGCGGAAGCTAAGCCCGCAAAAGAAAAAAGTGGCAATACTCCGAAAATAACCAAACCAAATGAACGAGTAACACCTCTTAGCGGGAATCGTTTTAGAATTCTTGCCGATCAGCAAGACGATCAAGCCGGAGCTGTAGATAAAGTTAAATCGGCTAGACCACCCCCTTTATACATCCGTAGAGCCAACTGCAGCGCCCTGATTTCGAAGCTAGTAGAAACAGTAGGGGCAAATAACTTTGTTGTAACCCCACTTAATAGGGGTAACATTAAAGAAATTAAATGTCAAACCCAAACTGAGGACAATTTCCGCATCATCGAAAAGTACCTCCGTAATGCTAACATCAACTTCTATACCTACCAACTAAAAAGCAGTAAAGGGCTCCAGGTTGTGTTAAAGGGGATTGAGCCATCGGTCCCTACTCAAGAAATTGCAGACGCGTTGGTCGAAAAAGGGTTTGCGGTCAAGTCCGTTGTCAACATCATCAACAGGAACAAAGTAGCACAGCCGCTCTTTAAAATCGAGCTCCAACCAGATGCAAAGCGGTCGAAGCCAAATGAAGTGCACCCGATCTACAACCTACTGCTTCTATTGCACAGAAGAATCACCGTAGAGGAGCCCCATAAGAGACGCCAACCACCGCAGTGTAAAAACTGAAAGGAATACAACCACACCTCTAACAATTGCAATCTTAAGTCAGTGTGTGTTGGCTGCGGCGAACATCATGAAGATGGAATTTGCACCAAGGACAGAAACAACGTCGCACTAAGACTATGCAGCATCTGTGGAGGGGACCACACGGCCAACTACAGAGGATGTCCTGTCTTCAAGGATCTTAAATCACACCTAAACGGGCGCAAACCCCCAGCTGGACCAAAAATCACCTTCAACGCCTCCAAAACTACACCGGAGGTTTTCTTCGCCAAGGCTGTTAGATCATTAAACATGACTGCTACAACCAGTCCTAGTGTATGCTTCGCTAGTGTGCTCCGAACTGGACAGACGGAGCCCGCGAAAGAGACCCCGTCACTCCGCCATCTACAGAATCCGCAACCTAGCGCACCAGAGCTTGGCCAGCAAACTCCAAGTGGTCTAGAGGCCCTATTGATCTCACTCAATCAAAACATGACCACTTTTATGACGTTCATGCAAAACTATATGCACGAACTTATGCGGAATCGAAACCTGCTTATCCAGAAGCTTATCGAGAATAAATAATGGCTTCCCTACGTCTACGTCTTTGGAATGCTAACGGCATTTCCATGCACAAAAATGAACTGCAACTATTCCTAGACTCAAGTGAAATCAACGTTTTGCTGATTTCGGAAACACATTTAACATCAAAAAATAATTTTCAAATACCAAAATATACCTTCTACGCAACAAAACATCCAGACGGAAAAGCTCATGGCGGGACTGGTATCCTAATCAAAAACCGTATAAAACACTCGTTCCTCAACAGATTTGAAACACAGCACCTACAAGCAACTGCTATAACCGTCCAAACCAGCTGCGGCAACACTACATTGGTTACCCTGTACTGCCCACCACGCTTCTCAATCTCTGAAAAGGAATTTACCGATTTCTTTAACACACTCGGAGATCGCTTCATTGCAGCAGGGGACTATAACGCCAAACATATGCACTGGGGATCTCGCCTGGTAAATCCTAAAGGCAAGCAGTTGTACAACACAATAGTCAACCCTCTCAATAAGATGGATTGCGTCTCACCGGGTAGGCCTACTTATTGGCCCACAGATCCACAGAAAGTGCCTGACTTGATTGATTTCGCAGTAACCAAGAGGATTCCACGTAATTGGATCACTGCGGATACACTGCTAGATTTAACTTCCGATCACTCTCCAGTGCTATTCACACTATTAACAAGACCTCAAGTACTTGATCGCCCTTATAGGCTTACAAACAACAAAACAAATTGGCTTAAACTTAAAATGTACATGAGTGACCACATTGACTGTTCGCCGAAACTGGATGCTGCAGAGGACATTGATATGTGCGTCTCTGCACTTGAGTCGATGATGGGAGCTGCAGCAATAGTATCTACTCCAAATGCCTCTTCTTACACTAAACCTGTTGACAGGCCTACGAACCGGCGGATAGAACATTTAGTAACGGAAAAACGACGTCTAAGAAGAGAATGGCAAATTACTCGATCACCAGCAGCAAAACTTCGCCTAAGGCAAGCTAATCGCAACCTTTCCAAGGCGTTAAGACAAGAGGAAAGCTGGGCTCAAAGGAAATACATAGAAAAGCTCAGTCCAACCAGCACTAAACATCCTCTGTGGAAAGCCCATCCAACTTCGCTCCTACAGAGACAATTTCACCGATAAGGAGTCCAACCGGTGGATGGGCCCGCAGTGACGAAGAGAGGGCATCCGTATTTGCCACACATCTTAAAATGGTTTTCCAGCCAAATCCAACATCAAACTCATCTGTACTTCCCCCTTCGAGCACATTAACGGATAGTGAGTACTCGGAACTCCAATCGGACGAGATCACTGCAGTTATTAAAAACTGCACTGCATAAAGCCGAAAAAAGCCCCTGGCCATGACCTAATTACACCGAAAATGATCCTAGAACTCCCTATCATTGCAATACAATATATCTGCAAACTGTTCAACGCTATAATAAAAATTGGCTACTTCCCAAGACAGTGGAAAAGGTCCACTATCATCATGATTCCTAAAGTGGGAAAGGACAAAACCCAGCCATCATCCTATAGGCCAATTAGTTTGCTGCCATGTCTTTCGAAGCTTTTTGAAAGGGTCCTGCAGATCCGCCTAAACTCATTTCTGGCATCGGAGAACACAATCCCTTCACACCAGTTCGGCTTTCGCGAAAAACATGGTACAATTGAACAAGTCAATCGCATAACATCCGAAATACGAACAGCATTCGAACTAAAAGAATACTGTGCGGCTGTCTTTCTCGACGTTGCCCAGGCTTTCGATAGAGTTTGGCTAGAGGGTCTGATGTTCAAAATCCGGCAAAAACTGCCACAGTACACCCACAAACTCATGGAATCTTACCTTTACAACAGGAAATTCGCTGTAAGATGTAATGGCTCCGTCTCGGCTGATTTTGAAGGAACACCTCAAGGTGGTAGAGGAATGGCTAGCAACCTGGTGTATCCGGGTCAACGAGCAGAAATGCAAACATGTTACATTTACGCTTAACAGAAGAAACTGTCCAGCTCTAATGCTAAACAACGTACCAGTTCCTCAAGCCGTGGATGTCACTTACCTTGGCATCCACCTAGACAGAAGATTAACTTGGCGCAACCACATCCAAGCAAAAAAGTCACAGCTTAAACGTCTGGAGTATAAAGTCCTCCTATACAACTCCGTACTGAAACCCATCTGGACTTACGGAGCCGTACTATGGGGAAATGCAAGTACCAGCAATGTCGATATTATACAAAGAGCGCAGTCGAAGATTTTAAGATCAATCACGGGGGCCCCGTGGTATATACGAAACGACAACATTCAAAATGATCTAAATATACCTAGCGTAAAATCTGAAATAGGTACTCAACAACTAAAGTATTCTGCGAAACTGGATGCACACCCAAATGTTCTTGCCAATTCCCTTACGCGAACTAATAATAGAACTCGTCTTAAAAGAAATGACAGACCAACCCAATTACAAGTGATTAGGGCCGCCTGCAATATCCCCAGGATTTATCTTAAGTACTAGACTAAGAAAAATATCTCAAACTTGTTGTTAGGCTCTAATTTAAGAGTAGATTCAACAAATATATATATAAAACGTTAAAAAAAAATATGTATTTTTTTTTTGTTGTGTGTATTGTATATTTCAAAGATATGAATTTTATTTTTGATTTCGCTTTTCTTTTTGATTTGAGGGTATTTTGGCAATGATAGACTTATTCAAAAAAAGGAACTTGTAAACAATTAATTTTTTTTTTCATTTTTATTTTATTTTGTATTTTTTTGGTTGTGTATTTAAATTGATTTATTGTGGCAGCGCAAAAATCGCCTCTTACCACAAAGGTGCTTATACTTATGAGCACTCTTTTTTATTAAAATTAAAAATTTTTTTGTTGTTTAATATTTTAATGCTGCATCTGCTGTTGTTTCTGCTGCTGTTGGTTCTGCTGCTTTGCCTCTTTTTGTTCTTGCTGTTGTTCTTCAAGTCGGCATATTCTAATCCAAATTTGGCATGCCTCCGACCATGGTGGTGGTGGGTCGCTGTTTACTTGGGCCAGCAGGGCCGCTCGCTGCTTCCTAAGTCTGACGAGAAGGCCACCTAGCCGCTTTATTTGGGGAATGGTCCTGGGCATCGGTATTTGCCTTATTTTTTATGCCAATGACTTTTTATTTTTATATTTGTTTTTTTTTTCTTTTGCCTTTTTAATTGTTGCCAATGGTAGGCAGGATCGCCATGAAGTAGGCGAAGGCAAGGTTCGACTTGAAGTAATTTATTGGGGCCGCAAGCCCGGTATTTGTAGGGGAACATTTACATTGGTCTTATGGCTAGTGTCACTAACGGTACTTAAAGCTAGACATTATGCTTAAGTTCTAATTACTTATAATCTATCCCTAAAAGTATGTGGCCGAATCCTATCCCTAAAAGTGTACTACAGTATACTTGAACGATCAACAGTTAAAAAATTTTTTAAAAATTCTTATTTTTCGTCTTATAAAATGTCTTAAAAGATTCATAAAATCTCGACTATCACAACATACAGCTGTGTTCAGAAAAATAGGAATGCATACTAGTATGACACTTACAGCACTTTTTTGACAAAGTGTTACCATTTACTTAAACAGGTGCTAACAAAATTTGAAGAATTAGGTGTAAACGACAAAATAGCGTAAAATATATGACATTCTGGCGTTTCCTTTTCTTCTTTTCAATGATTTTCAACACGAGCATCAAAAGTTGCTTGTTCAGTAAAATAGGAACGCAAAGTTTAAACCTTTACAAAAGTTAAAAAAAGTGAATTCAAATATAAAAAAGTTATCATTAGTAAGTTTTATTTGTTTGTAATCGTGTAGATTATAAAATTTATAACAAAAGTAATAGATTATCGTTTTCAGTGGGTAGAGGAAAACATTGCCCGGTCGAGATGAGGAATCTTATAATTCGCCTTAAAAATCAGGGTAAAAAATACAAAGAAATTAAAAATATTGTTGGGTGCAGCAGCACAATGGGATTTAACGCTGTTCATGTTGAAAAAAAGCCCGAAAATCGCGGTACAAAACGTAAAACGACACCAAACGAGGTCAGACGAATCGTTCGATTAAGTAAAAAAAAAACCCTTAGCATCCTCAAATTTTATCAAAACTGATTTGAAACTGTCTGTGAGTGATGTTACAATTCGGCGTAGACTGATTGAGCAGAATTTAAAAGCCCGACATCCCAGAAATGTCCCCCTACTAACCCGAAAGCACCTGGATGCGAGAATTTTATTTGCCAAGTCGCATGTGGCTGAGCAGTGACGCAATATACTCTGGACTGATGAGAGCAAAATTGTTCCATTTGGTGGAACAGGCTCTGGAGAGTACGTTCGTCGACCACCAAATCAAGAATACAACCCAAGGTTTACAAGAAAAACGGTTAAGCATGGAGGCCTTAAAATTATGATTTGGGCTTGTTTTTCCTACAATGGTGTAGGCCCTATTCATCAAATAGAAGGCATAATGGATAGAAATGTTTATGTCAATATTTTGAAAAACATTATGCTTCTTGGGAGATGCCGCTGAAATGGACATTTCAGCACGATAATGAGCCCAAACACACTAGCAAGTAGGAAAAAAATTATTTCTTATCGGAGAAAATTGATGTTATGGGGTGGGCTGCTCAATCGCCGGACCTTAACCCAATTGAAAACCTATGGGGAGACATCAAGAGACATGTGGCAAATGTTAATTCGTCAAACAAAGCCCAACTCTGGCAGGCAGTTCAAGAAGGATGGGGCAAAATATCTGTGCAGCGTTGTCAGGACCTTGTGGATTCCATGCCACGTCGTTGCCGCGCAGTTTTAAATAATAAGGGTTATACAACAAAATACTAAATATAACCAATAAAATTAACCGGCTTAAATGAAGTTCCTGTTGTTTTCTTTAACGTTTAAGTAGGCATTCCTATTTTTCTGAACAGACGAATTTAAGAATTTATTTTGTTTTTGAGCCATGGAAGCCAAACAAAAATGAAGTATTATCCAAAAAATGTGTAGTATTATGAGAAATATATACAAATTCTTATTTTCATTTATTTTTGCTGCTATTCTGCATTTTTCTTGTTTTTTTTCTCCTGTTTTTGTGCAAGACAACTACATTCCTATTTTTCTGAACACAGCTGTAGATCTGACTACAAACTTCGTCAACACAAAAAAAACAGCACTTATGGCCACCAGTGCCGCCAGGTTACTGGCGGTAAAGGTTATTTGTATCGTAGTAAGAGGCCTCGAACAATATCGATACATCTAGTATTTTAAGTTTCGTATCGATGGTTTGTCGTTCGTAACCTTTAAATTATGCACCTCGGAACTGGTTCAATACCATCGACCGCTTCTCGTCTCTCGATCCATATCCATTCCCATTCCCATTCCCATTCACTTGACCATTTCACAGCTTCATATACTCTGCGACATTTGAGGTTTTCCCATGACCTTCTATTGATTGCTTTTTGCACTCTTTCAACGTACCTATACCACATAGTCGGATTTTCATAACAAAGTTTTGTTAACATAGGAATAATTATTTTATGGAAACGTTCAACTTGACCATTTCCCCTAGGTATTCCGGTAACTATCATTAAATGCTGAATGTTTTGCTCTTTACAACAATCTCCGAACTGGTGAGAAGCAAATGCAGCACCTCTATCTGATATCTACTACCGCTTCTGACGCCGTATTCTTGTTGGATAGAGCCACACAAATTTCGAAAACGCGTCGTCAACTACAAATAGATAATTATAACTCTTTGCTGTCGGATCCATAGGACCTACATGGTCAACATGATAAGTCCCTAAAGGTTTATCTTCCTTATTTATTGGAGCTAAGAAACCTTCATTCTTGCCTGCTTTACCTTCCGAAACAATGCATTCGATACAATTTTTTACAATATTAGAGGCCTTTTGAAACAACTTTGGAACGTAAAACTTCCCCTTAACTTCCTCTTGAGTTCTTTTTGCCGAAAAATTACCCTTTCTATGTGCAATCTTAATTAATTCATCCTCCATAAGTGATGGGACTACAATTAAATCCTTAATAGGATCCTTGTACAAAACACCGTTTATTATAAAGAAATCTTCATAAGTCTGACGCTCTAAAACAGCTGTCACTGCTCTAAGCCAATCATCACCAGCTTGATCTAGTTTAAGTCTGTGATGCATTGAATCCTCTAACATTAAACAGGACATACGACTTAGAGCATCTACATTCTTCATTTTACTGCCACTTCTATTTTCAATTTCATACTTAAATTCTTAAAGAAATAAAGCCCAACGCGAAACCGTTACTAGAATATCTCTCTTTTTCATTGTCATTGCAAAAGCATTGCAATCTGTTATGATTTTGAATTTTATTCCTAGTAAATACACGCGCCACTTCTTCAACGCCTCTACTATCGCTAACACTTCCAATTCCTATGAATGATATTTTTCTTCCGCAGGCTTCGTTTTCCGGCTGTACTGTACTGGATGAAATAACTGATCATCGCTATCTTTTTGTAAAAGAACTTCTCCGTAACCATACATGGACGCATCAGTGTGTACTTACTTCAGTTACTGCCTTTGGGTTATACAATCGTAAAACTGGTGCCCTAATCAAAGCAACCTTCAGTTGTTCAAATGCGATTTGCTGATCGTCACCGAACACAAACATTGCAGCTTTTCTTAGCAAGTCTGAGAGTGGTTTCGCTATCAATGCGTAAGACTCTATGAAACGACGAAAATATGAAGTCAGTCCAAGAAACCTTTGTACACTCTTGCAATCCTGCGGTTTTGGGTAATTTTTCACCGCCTGCGTTTTTGCTTTAGAAGGCCTTATAGAACCCTTTTCCACAATATATCTCAAAAACTCTATTCTTTCGTTTAAGAATTGACACATTTGCCATTTAATGCGCAAACCAAACTCCGATGCCCTATTTAACACACATTTCAGCTTGTAAATTCCCTCTTTAATATACTTTGAAGGAATTATTAGATCATCCATATACATTACGACTGTGCCATCTCGAATCAAATCAATAAATGTTGTAAAGATGTAGCGGGAAAACACATGAGGGGAATTTGAAATTCCAAATGGGACATACAAAAACTCAAACTGACCGCTATGTGTCACAAATACAGTATACTTCCTTGAGTTGGGCTCCAGAGAAACATGAAAATATCCATGTTTAAGATCCAAGGTTGTAAACACTGTATTACCCTGCAATCTCTCAATTACATCATCTATAAGTGGCATTGGGAAATGTTCTCTTACAATCTTAGCATTCAAACGTCTATAATCACAGCAAAGTCTTTTTCCTCCATCATTTTTGGAACAATAACTATAGCAGACGCATATTCTGATGTACTTGGTTGAATGATACCCTCGGCTAACCATTTTTCTACTGTTGAGTCCACAATACCTTTATCAACGAAAGATAAACGCCTCGGCCGTTCGAATACTGGGCATTCGTTAATAATATTTTCATTTCGACTGGACTCTCCTTTGACGACTGTGGTACATAACGGTGAATAAGCTGTTTGCCTTTTTTGACGTCCGATTTAGTTAAATGGCACAAATCTACTCTTTTCATCTTCAGCTAATAAACACAAACTCTCAAATTCCCGTAACATACCCTTCGGAGTTTTCACTTCTTCATTGTGTACAGTTTCTTTCGCTTCTGTGTTTGACCTCACTTCTTCTCTAGGCTTAAAAGTAGCATTTTCTTTTGTGACAACCATATCAGCTAATTCTAAAATGTTGTTTCCAATCACTACTTCGTAGTCAATATCCTCTTTTTTATAAACTTGGAACGTTAAGGGCCATTGAAGACCATCAATAGTAACCTCCGCTTTAAAACTACCTATAGTATTTAACTCACTTTTACAAATATCAAATTAGAAATTAATATCATTTCTTATTAAACATAGATCACATGCAGTATCTATGAGTGCCGACAGGTCAACGTTTCCACATGATATTGTTTTGGAAATAGCTTTTCCTTTTACATTGATTTCCTTTGACATTATTCTAGCCCTACTGTATTCCTTTTTAGTATCTAATTTACGTGTCGGGCATACTGATGCTTTATGCCCTATATGATCACATTTAAATCACTTAATCTTCGGACACTCACTCATCAAATGAGATACTTCACCACATTTAAAGCTTTTTCTGGGTTGTTTAGATATTTCCGCTTTTCTATCATCCTTCTCATTATGATTTCTGTTTCTATTTACCATTTGAGGGCGACCAAAGTAAACCTTTTCGTAAATTGTAATCTGTTCTTTCAGCTGAATGACTGTCTTTGCCCGATACAAGCTAGTTTTGTTAGCTTTCAAATCAGGTATTCCTTCTATGAAATATTCTATAAGACTAGCTTCATCAAAATTTATGGAACTGCCTATTTCCCTCAGACTAGAAAGGTACTCACGAAAATCTTCATTTGGGCGTTTGCGACTGTTTCGCAACAATTTATGTACTTCAATTGCTGATACTTCGGAGCCGAACTCGCTTAACAAAATTCTTTTTAATGATATCCAATCAGTCACTTCTCGCTCACTACGCACAAAAACTTTTCTTGCACTTTTTAATAATTGCTTCGCATAGATAAATTTCTGTAGCGCGTTCCATTGAAATGCTTCTGCATTATCTTAAAAATCCCGTAACCAATTTTCTATAGACGGTTGACCTGACCCACTAAACGAAGAGAGAGAATCCTCAATGTCGCGCAAAGTAAAATTATTTCTAACTACAGTTGGTGCCGTAGACTGAAATGATCCCGCATCATCACTTTCGGACTCAACCTCGACTACGTCAGCCACCAAACCGAAATGTTCGAGAAGACGATCTTGCAACGATTGCTTTCTACCAGTTATTGCCAAATTCAAACTGTCCAACTTTGCTTTGAGCTCATTTACATTTAAACTTAATACTTCGTCTATATTCATTTTATATTCGTCGTAGCTTACTCGTTACAGCTGAAATTTAAATATATTTTACAAGAATATAATCTTACTCTATTGTTAGTAATTTGATTTTCTCTTCGTTCAGCAATTACAAAATATAATTATTTCTCTTTCAAGATTTACTTTTCTTTTAATTCCAAATTTATTTACCTTACTTTTGAATCAACATTAATTTACTTTACTTTTATTCAAGCCAATCTTTAAATTATTAGTTATAATTTTGACATAAATTTATATTGATTTAATTTAATGATTGCATCAACTCAATTTGAATTATAACTTCTTTCGCTCTGTAAACATAATGTTAACAAAGCTCACCACTATGTTTCCATCTCGCTCTTGCCTCTAATTGTTGTAGCTTCTCATGCCGCCAATATTCACAAGCTTCGCTTGCCGCCAATTTTTCAAGAATTTCCCACTCTAGGTACAGCTGCTCACCGCATAGATTCTATGTTCCTGACCATTTGCCACATAAATCTACCATCTCAGTGAATAGTTCCCACGACGATACTCCAACATATTTTCAAAAATTACCCTATACCAGCCTCATTGCCACGTAAATTTCTTCAAAATTTTAACGATCGTCAATCTCTTTGCGCTTCCAGCCTCTCTGCCGCGCAATCTTCAGGGTTCTCTCCATACTGTTCGCACCTCCACACCTTTCACTCTCAAGCTTGAACTTGGACGTTTCGCTGTCTCTCTCTCGAACATACAAGCATTCATCGATTGGGGTTGTTTTTTTTTTTGCCGCTCTTTGTACATTAAGGTTAAATCAAACACGCGATTTTTCTTTATCTTTATCACTTAGCTATTACAATACCGGTCGTCACAACTTGACGCCAAAAAACTCTCCCTGTTTTGATATCAATGGTTTGTCATCGATGTAGCATCGATGTGTGTAGCTCCACGTCTCAGTGTGGTGTTTCTTGTTCTCAAATTAATGTTATGATAATCACAATTATGTTATTTATAGTTGCCCTGAAGACGACCACCGATGAGTCTTTTATTTATCCAAAAAATTGACTTCGAGCCGTCTAAGCATACCACAAACAAGCAACAGGTTGCTAAAATCAACAATTAATCAACTTTTAATATTCTTGCAAAGAGGGTATATTAATTTTGGTAAAAAATGTGCTACGCTCCAAGTGCCAACTTGTGGACATTTTACCCCGACAAGTGGCGAGTAATCGTAATTCTACATTTATTTACATCTATAATTATATTTCATTATAATTTATAATCTTAATATATTTTCTAAACTACTTTAAACGGGGGCCCGTGATTTACATCCGCCGCGCCGAAGTCTGAATACTCTTCCAAGTTTTATTCTCTATAGCCGTCGAAAAGAAAACGGGTTTTATATAAAAAGTCTAATGTTCGCGAAAGAACAGACCTCAAGCTTCGACTGAAGCAATTCGGCGCATGTAGCATGGTATTTTATTGGTTGGTTGGTTGGTTGGTTTATTCGTTGGTTTGTAAATATGACAGCCATACAATTTAATTATGCGATTTTTATCAAATTTGGCAGCGTCATTAAAACCGATAAAAATAAATATTTATGACAAAAATATTAACTTTTGTTTTTAAATCGGTAGCTAAGAAATTAACGAAGGTATTGAGAAAAGTCACTGTTTGTATGATATAGTAGTCTGATCCGCCTGAATGCAGGATATACAAACTCTCTTTCTGACCTGAATGATTTTCAGAGGTGAAATATTAGAAGAATTAATGATACTTCTTTGGTTGTAAAAGATTTGGGGACCTTAACAAACCACAAACTTAGTTTTAATCAGCATTTATCGACTACTGTAAGTAGGGCTAAGAGCTTGGCTTCATAAAACGCTGGTCGAAGGAGTTCAAGGATCCATATACTACCAAAATACTTTATACTTCTTTTGTCCGCCCCATATTGGAGTATGGATCTTGTGTTTGGTCTCCTCAATATGAGTTTTGTCAAAACAAAAGAGAATCTGTACAAAAACAGTTTTTATTTTTTGCCTTTCGTGATTTTCGCTGGAATCCAACTGTACAACGTCCATCTTATTCTAATCGACTTAGGTTAATTAACCTACCTTCTTTAACTAATCGTAGGATTATGCTCAGTGTAAGTTTTCTTTCCAAACTTTTGAACTTTGCTCTGCATGAACCTTTTCGTATAATATGTACAACAAACTTTGGCACGTTATCGGTTTCAAAACAAAGCTTTCGGGTATAAAAACTGCGTTCTTGTCCTTCCTCGCTCGTAATTAATAGTAATCATATTTATTTTAACCTACCCTGTTTTCTTTTTATATGTAACCTATTATCTTATTACATTTAATGTTTTCTATTGCTTTATTTTAATTTACGTTTATGTATATATGTAATACGCCTTTACCCTTAGGTCGGAGTGGATAGAGGATGTAACACCGCTCACCCAAGCATATCAGCACACTAGCGCGCCACCAGCCAACGGCCATCTCCGGCCTTATGGAAAAACTTATGTAGAACTTTGTAATTTTTAGTCCGATTTCGAGCAAATTTGGCGTTTTGCTGGATATTAATATCAAACTTAAGTGTGCCAAATTTGATTACACACGGTAGAAAACTACGGAAGACAATCGTTTTTTCAAACTACGGGGTTGGGAAGAAGCGTGGCAAAGAATTGAAATAAAAGGAAATACACGGAAATAAACGGACGGACAGACGGACGGGCGGATGGACAGACGGACGGACGGATGGACAGACGGACGGACGAACAAGGCTAGATCGACTCGTCTGAAGATGCTGATCAAGAACATATATACTTTATGGTGTCGGAAAAGCTTCCTTTTACCTGTTACAAACTTTTTGGCGACTTTAATATACCATTTCACCCTATGGGTGTAAGGTATAAAAATGAGCTAACTTTGAAAAAACCAAATAGGGTTTTGGCTATTCAATAGAAGTACATAAAAAAAAAAAATTTTGGTGGGGTTTGATTTCAACAACCTACAATTTATTGCAGTGTTATAGATGCTTTGTTCGAGATTTTGCTACCATATCAGAAGCTCAAACAGATATATTAAAGGGTAAAAACGGTAAAGTAACCTCTTATTAGTCCAGAAAGGTTTTGATTCAATTTAACGAAAATCAGTTAAATGCATTCCAAAAATTAAAATCAATCCTAGATTCTAAAAATGTATTACTACAGTATCCCGACTTTTGAAAACCTGATCTTACACCGATCCTCTGGGTTAGGTACTGTCTTGCAACAAGAAGGAAGGTCCATCATAATGATTTTTCAGCATTTTTGGTAAAAAAAAAAAACTCGTCATTTTAGAGATTTATGATTGGGCCGACTTGCCAACTTTAAGGGGAAAAAATTCTAGTGTTGGAAATGGGATTCCCGGTGGAACGATTTCATATCAATCTTATCTAAATTGCTAGGTGCATCAAATTGAATAAAAAAGGATACAATCGAGCTAATACTTGTAGCTATTACAATTCAATACAAAAAGTCCATACATTCCGTTAAAATGAAACAACAGTCTAATTAAAATCGAAAATCGATTAAGGTCCCTAAGGACAGAGAAGAAAAACAAAAAAGAGCAACAAAAAAAAAAAAATTGAATTTGTCAATAAGAACTTCAGAAAAGGCAGCCAAAAAACCCACAGATCGACACGATTGAGACATTTTTTTGAGATATTGCTATCAAGAAACCGTTTGATTGTATCAGAACTAAAAAAAATTATCACAATCACACTGGCAAAAGTAAATATTATAAACCCTACAATCCTAAACTCCCATGATATAGAAAAAATAATAAATGAACAATCCAACAATATTAGCATTACATCGATAATAGAAGTATCTAAGGTTCTTAAAAATTCGAACTATTTACATTTTACTATTAAGATTATTAGATTAAAATGTTTCGAAAAAATTTAAAATGCATTATAATTAGGTCATAAAGGTAATGTAAAATAATTATTTAATGCATTATAACCAGCTTTAAAGAAATAATTATTTAATGCATTATAACCAGCTTTAAAGAAATTTGATAGCAAATAATGCATAGCGGATCAAATCCAAATTTTCAATGAAGAAAAAATTAATTTTTTCAATTGTCAACAACCATTTTTTTAAGTGTACTTTTGACATGTGGACTTTTTTTTTTGAGAACCATTTTTTTTTCTGACAAGCACAAGTCGAATTGTTTCCGAAGTGCCGTTGCCGAACCTACACGAGCATTTACAGTGTATGTGAGACGGCAGCGCTGCGGCAGTGTTAGGCACTAGCCCTATAAACGGGAACCATCTACAGAAATAATAAAGGTATTCCAAAACACATGACTGGTTCAGCCTTGGTAGCATCACAGGCCACCAAGAGGTGCTTAGCCTTCCTTATCTAAACAGACTCAATGCCGAGAACATAGGAAATATTGGAGACCTAGAATCGAGATTGGTATCTCGACGAAGCACACAAAACTGTGGGATGCATTTAATAAAATAAATAAATACGCAAAAGTAGTAGAAGTAGGAAAGAAACAGAGTGAAGCTGGAATGTATTGGAATGTGATGGTGCTGAGTGGTAGAAACATGTTATTTAGTATGATTGCTGTGTTTGTTACATTGCTGCTCGATAGCATTATGTTAATGTTTTTGGAATTCGACATTTTTTATTGGACATCAAAATTATTTGTTTATCATACAAATTTATGATAACCCAATAAATGTTGTTTTATCTCCATACCCACGCAAAAAAGTACACATTCTCGATAAAGGTAAGATAATGGCGAAAATAAATTATAAGGATTAAAACTATTATGAAATTTTCTCAAATTGACGTAAGTGAAATGAAGAACAGAACGATTTCGACGCTTTCAAAAAATATTGACACATTGCGCGAAAAACTAAAAAAAAAAAAGGACAAACGGGACCTTTGGCATATATTTAATGACGCAATAATTTTTCTTGCAGATTTCAAAACATTTCGAACTATAATGTCTATTAGAGCCTTGTAAGAATGCATTTAAAAGTCCAAAGGAGACCATTACTCATTTAAACGATTTTATACAAAAACGAATGTACAATCGTAAAAATCGTCAGTGTATTTTTGCGAAAAACTCAAAAGCGAAATGATAAAATAACGGTTTTTTTGCAAGTTGTTTTTTAGCAGTTATTCACGCCTATCATAACGCAACAGAAACCTCTGGGAAAAGCCACTATATTTTTTTTTTTTTGCTTTGTGTTGGAATTCGTATGAAATTGAGTAAATTTTTCCTGTCACTTGAATAGAACATGCTAGTAGTTTTATCGTTTATTTTGGCGAGTGATCATACAAATTTTGTTAAAGGAGGTCTTTTGCTATTTTCGAGTCGAGGAAAGTCCTTAACTGATGAGGAAAGAGGACAAATAAAGGCGTACAAGCACTCCGGACTATCAATTGCAAAAATAGCCAAAAAAAAATCAATAGAAGTCGACATGTCATTTCAAAAGTTTTAAGTAATGTGTCTGGCTATGGAAAGAATATGAATGGCCGCACTCATAGTGTGATTACCAATGCTGAAAGACGACTAATATTAAGAAAAGCGTCCAATATTCACGACTCTATGGCTAAAATTCGGGAAAAATGTGACGTTAATGCTAGTACCTCAGTGAAATAAGTATATGTGCATTGTCATTTTGGAAAAAAAAATCAATGAAAAAGCAAATAAAAATTTTTGGTTTTTTAAACTTATTTAGTATACATGTATTGCTTAAGAAATATAACATTTTTTTTGTAATTATTCTTTAGGAACTTAAAATATTGAATTCACAAAGTTTATTCCATATGAAATAAGTATATGTGCAAAATGATAAAAGTGAAGAAAAAATAAGTAGTTTGTTGTCCTTTCCAATAATTTTTGTTATTTAATAGTTAATATGTTTTCCCTTATTAACAAGCATTTGACTAATTCGACTTGGCATTGAATTTGACAAGTTTTGCAGAGTTGAAAGGTCAATTTCATCCCATTCTTTGACTAGTGCCTTTTTAAGGTCCTTTACAGTGTCAAACTGGCGGTTATTTTTGTAGACCTTTCGTGATAATATTCCCCAAAGATCTTCAATCGGGTTTAGGTCCGGACTGATCGCAGGCCATTCCAAAATAGGTATTTTCCTATCCTCAAAAAATTTTTTTGTTTTCCGAGCAGTATGAATTGGCGCGTTGTCCTGCTGAAAAGTCCATGTATCTCCGTATAGGTCTCCAGCAAACTCAATAAGTACCATGTCTAACAATTCTATATAAATTTCTGCATTTGTTCTCGTGGGTATGAAACAGAGTGGAGACTTTCCAGCATATCCAAATGCTGCCCAAATCATTAAAGATCCTCCACCGTGGTTGCGCTTATGACATGTCTTACGTGGTTGCCTTACATCCCGCCAATACTTTTGGAAACAGTCTGGTCCATCTAGGTTAAACTTTTTTTCGTCGGAAAAAATAACATTTTTGAACTCTTCTGACCAAAATTTATATTTCTCCCCAAACGCTAGGCGCGCGTTTATGTGGCGTTGCAATAGCCTGGGTACAGCCTCGCGGGAAGCATATGTAACCGTGTCGTTCTCCTGTAAAATCTGGTTCACCCGTCTACTGGATACATTGAGCTGTAGCTGACGTTGGATTTCGCTACATGACTGACTTACTGTCTTCCACCGCCAGTCGCCGAATTTGCCTTTTGCAGCGATTATCAATTGTAAAAACTCCTTCGACCGGGTTCCGTTGGGTTGAAAAATAATATAATAACACGTCTGTGTCGGTTGACTGGAGTTTTTGATTGATTTGATTTCTTTATTCCAAATTATTCTTTTGCTTAGGCTAATTTTACATATATATTCTTATGCTGCGATTTATGCGACAGCTACAAAAGAGAGGGAGAGTGTCAGTACATACATACATACATACTGTTGGAGCGCATGCATCAAAGTGCTTGGTCAGCGGTCACACGCTGGCCTGGCTCTAGCTCATGTTACGCTTGTGCATACAGTGCTTATGTGAATATATGTATGTGCATATACAAATGTACATACATATATGTTCATGCTTAATTGTATGTTTACTTGAATATGTTTATGTGAATACTTCAATGTATACATATGAACATATTCAAGTGCACAATTATATTTTAATGCGTATATGTTTAATTGTTTATACTTGCAACAAAGTGTTACAAGTTGAGCTCATTGTGTTGAGTTATTAGTTGTATGAACATACTACACCTCCCCTTTTTAGAGAATAACGTAATATTATGTAGTTATTGTAATGATTATTTATATAGAAAGGTAAAATAAAAGGTAAAGTAAAGGTGTATCTTAGGAAAGTTTTTTTTTTTTTTTTGTTTGTGTCTCTTTAGGCAAATTTTCTTTCTCTTGTTTTTCGAAATTGCGTGAATTTGTTTTCAATAATAGATGAATCCATAAAGATTTTTGTTTTTTTTTTTTTTGTAAAAATTACTTAAGTATCATGATAATTATTATTTTTTTTTCGGTTGATCATTCCGAAAATGGTTTTAGTCTGTTTTTATGAACCTTTTGGTATTTATTCTTATTATCTGCTATTAATATATTGTCATTTTCTTCTATACTCACTACCTTATAAGGCCCTATATATTTAGCATCTAGTTTATGACCTATTTCTTTTCTTAATAAAACTTTATCTCCTATGTTTAAATTGAAATCGGCAATATGTTTGTCGTAGTATTTTTTATTACTTAACTTATGGTTTTCTAACATTATCCTAGCTCTTTTATATGCTATTTCTATTCTAAACTTTATTTCCTTAGAGTAGTCGTCTAAATTGTATATTGGATCTATTCTATCGATTTTGTTAAAATCTATGAACTGATTTGGTAGTCTTCCAAATACTAGTTCGTATGGACAATATTCATGCACTGCCGAGGGTGTTGTGTTGTAACAATAAGTGAAATATTGTATCCAAGCATCCCAATCGGACTTATCTACTTATGTATGAACGAATATGTCAGTATGTTTTTTGATCGATATGTTCTATGACTTCGTTCTATTGTCCCTAAGGTCTGGTGGTGGTATGCTGTAGATGTCAGATTTTTAATCTTCATGTACTTGCATATATCTGTTATAATTTGGTTTTTATACTCAGTTCCCATGTCCGTAATGAGTGTTTTCATTGGACCGTACTGTAGTATACAATTTTCGAATATAGCTTTAGCTACATTACTTGCACTCTTAGATGCAACTGGAATGGCTATTAGGTATTTTGTCAGATCGCATATCAATGTGACAATATACTCATTTTCATTATCTGATTTCGGTAGTGGACCTATTGTGTCCACTATAACCTTATCAAAAGCCTTCGCTGGTGTTTCTGTTATTATCATGGGAGTCTTCGTATGTGTCGTCGTTTTTGACACCTGGCATTTATGACATCTCCTTATGTACTCTTTGATATGGCGTCCCATATTTTTCCAATAGTAGTGTCTTTTGATTTTTGCCAGCGTTCTGGTAATGCCAGTATGACCTCCTTGAATTGGATCATCGTGATATGTAGACAGTATTGCTTCTTTTTCTTTTTCATTTTCTATTAGGGTCACCGGCTGGAGTAGCGCTACTCTTAATGTTTTCAATATAGTATTGCCCATATTTTTAAAAGAATCTATTGAAATAATTTCAAAGATCTTTTCGCTCGGTGCCAGTTTTAGTTGGCTGATTTCAAGTATACCGGCTTGCATTTCAAGCCTTTGGAAGAACTGACCTAAGTCGAGAATTCCATTGGTATACAAATCGCTAACTTCA
The DNA here is from genome assembly GCF_018902025.1 of Drosophila willistoni. Classification (NCBI taxonomy): domain Eukaryota; kingdom Metazoa; phylum Arthropoda; class Insecta; order Diptera; family Drosophilidae; genus Drosophila; species Drosophila willistoni. The sequence continues at coordinate 3,125,660 of NW_025814416.1, forward strand.
ATTCTTGCCATAACTTTCTTTCCATGTTTCAGTGAACATTTAGATTCTGTTATTCGCAAGGTCACTACTTTTCGTACCTCGTCATTATTGATGACTTCGTATACGTTGGGCCTAGAAGCATTTTGAAGTTTTTGCCTTGGCAAAAGGTCTTCTTTATTAACTGCGCAGTTTTTCTGTCTACTTTGTTGCCTGGTAGTGACTTTCAGGACTTTTATACTCATATCTTTTAATTCGGATATAGTTATCCGCGATAAGGCGTCTGCCACAAAATTGTCTTTACCTCGCAAATACTCTACTGTAAAGTCGTACTCTTCCAATTCTAGCCGCATGCGTGTTAGTTTTGAACTCGGGTTGACCATGGAGAATAAATATGTTAATGGTCTATGGTCTGTTCGCACTGTGAAGTGTTTTCCATATATATATGGTCGAAAATGTGTTATTGCCCAATGTATTGCTGCTAGCTCTTGTTCTGTAGTACTCTTGTTGCTTTCACCTTTAGTGAACGCTCTTGATGCATATGAAACTGGAAGCTGGAGTCCATTATAGTTTTGTGTTAAAACTGCTCCACATGCTTGTTTGCTTGCATCCGTGATTATGCAAAATTCTTTGCTGAAATCTGGGTACTGCAATAGATTAGGTTGAACGAGCTTTTCTTTTAAGTATTGGAATGCATTTTCGCATTCTGCTGTCCATTCGAAGGGAACATTCTTTTTACATAATCTTGTTATGTGCCGGGAGTATTCGGCGAAATTTTTTATGAAACGTCTATAATAATTGCAAAATGCAACGAAACGTCTAGCACTATCTGCATCATGTGGGACTGGATAATTCTTGATGACGTCAAATTTTGTGTCGTCTGGCAAGATTCCTTTGTCTGTGCATTTGTGACCTAGGAATGTCACCTCATGCATAAAAAATGAGAATTTTTCTGGATGCAGTTTTAGATTGTTTTTTCTGCAAAGTTTAAAAACATCTACTAAATTTTTAATCATATGTTGTTCAGAACAACCAATAACGATTAAATCATCCATATAGAGAAAAGCTTGGCTGGGCTCAAGCCCTGAGAATGCTATTGTCATCATTCTTTGAAATGAATTAGGTGCTATTTTTAGACCGAAAGGTAATCGCGTGAAGCGATATGAGCCATTGCTCGTTGAAAAAGACGTTATATCTCTTGATTTTTCTTCTAGTTCTATTTGATGAAAACCTGACATTAAATCAAGGCAAGAAAAATATTTTGCTCTTCCCAATTGATCAAGAATATCATCAATTCTGGGGAGCGGAAACTTGTCTGACAGCAATTTTTTGTTTATTTGACGATAGTCAATTACTAATCGCCAGTTTTTTTCTTTAGATCCCGAAAGTGTTTTCTTTGGGACTAGTAAGAGTGGGCTATTATAAGGCGAAACAGACGGTTCAACAATACCCTGTTCAATTAACTTTCCAACTTGTCGCTGGATCTCGTCTATTTGGCTATGCGGGCTCCGGTAATTTTTCACATATACCGGTTCATCATCCTTAAGTCTTAATTTTTGTTTATAAAAATTATTTGTTGTGATCGGTTCGGTGTCAAGTCCGAACACATCACTATACTCAGTGCATAATTTTTCGAGTTTGTCTTTGAATAGTGTTGGGAAATTTTTCTTCAATTTATGAATTACAGATTCTTTTCTTAAATCTTTGGTATTTTGAACTATATCGTAGTTCGAAAGTGATTCAAATTTTAAATTGTTAAAGCCTACTAGTTGGCAGTTATCTGTGGTATTTAAGAATCGGACATAAGTACTTTGGGCTGTTGCAATAGTGTTTGCAACATAAACGCCCGGTTTAATTTCCTGATTCGGAATTAAAATGTTACCTTCTGCTGAAGATAGTTCTATTTTGCGTACCACTTGGGATCTTGCTGGTAGAAGTGCTGAGTTATTACCAGAATTGAATGTTATTGGAACGTAAATTGGGTACTTTAATGTTTGTGGTCTAAGTATAAACCAATCTTCTGAATTGCTGTAATCTATTTTGCAATTAAAAGTTTTTATGAAATCTAATCCTATTATTCCATCGCATGGGATTGCGAAATCTGCATGAAGCAGATGAAATTCGTATGGAATAATATATTTACTTGTCTGCAATTCTATTGAGACTAGGCCTTTGGAATTTATTACTCCTTCTCCTATGCCTCGAATGTCTACAGTTTTGTTTACTTTGATGTCATGAAATACATCAGAATTTTCCTTTATTATTGAAATATCTGCACCGGTGTCAATTAAGAATGTTATTTTCTTATTGGTTTCAACATTCTTAAATGATACGAAATTATTAAGACTTAGGTTGATAGAGTATACTTTATTTTTTAACTCTGAGCATTTGGAGGAGCTTGTCCGTTTCCCTGGTCGCTTTGGGTAATTCGGACATTTGTATTGTTATAACCATTTTGTTGGTTATTTGTGTTTTGTCTATTATTATTTTGTTGTCCACCTCCACGGCCGCCTCTTCGGTAGCGTGAATTATTTCGGCCTCGTTGGGCTCTGTGGGCATCGTTATTGCTCCAGCTCGAATTGTTGTTGTTCCAATTCGAGTTGTTTCTCCAGTTACCATTATTATTGTAGCGGCGTCTACCGCGGTCATTATGCTGGGCATAAAAAATGGTATTATTTTGGGAACTTCCCGTGGAGCCCGACTCTACTGAAAGAGTGGTAAATCTAGTGATGGCTTCTTTGGCTGAATCAAAGTTTCCCGATTCCATTAGTAGCTGGACTCTTTGACTTTTGGTATGACTTACCATAGCATTTACTGCCACTTTGGTAGTGTATTTTATAGCCTGTTCATTTGGAAGACCATCCGAAATATACGCGCCTTTTAGGGCGTCGGTCAACTCAGTAATCTCTTTTGTGTATGAAACACAGTTATTAGGGCTTCTCTGCAGATTTTTAATCTTTGCTGTTAAAAGATCCACTGATTCACCCTTAAAGATTGTTGACAGTTTTTGTATAACTTCGTCAATCGTTGTTTCCGAGCTTAGCGTATTACCCGCTTGACCTTTCAATTTTGATTTTATTATTTCGATGGCTACTGCTTCATGCGTTTCTTTTATGGTATCAAGTACGCGAAGTGCCCCAATGAAACCTTGTAGGTTTTTAATGTCACCATCGAAGAATGGTAGCAGCCTTGTGGCTGTGTTTATGAATTCTACCACTGTTTGAGTCATTTTGTTGCTTCCTTTTGGAATTGCTGGTTTATTATGACTTATAATTGACTGATCAGAGCTCACTGGTGGTTTTTCTTGACCTCTTTCATCATCGGCCATTAGTTGCGTTTCTTCTTCCAGCACTATTGAAGTTTCCAAATCAGTTGTTTGTTTAAATTCAATATTGTGTCTGTTTAGCACAGCTATTGCTTTTTGTTTGCAATCACTGTAGAACGCATTTGCGGCTGTTTTTTGCCCTTCCTTTAGTTTGCTATAGTGCTCAGTTAATACTGCCCTAATAGCTTGGAGCTTCTCGGTTATTATTTTCGTGTGTTTGGTTACTGTGTCTTGGGATGTTTCTCTGTTTTGCGAGAGGCACTTACAAGATTTAGTTAATTCTTGTGCGTGTATTCTAGCTTTTCCAATTATATCATCCCAAGTAACCATAGTTTGTTAAAAATAACAAAATTTTCGAAAATGTTTATGTTTATTTATTTTTTTTTTTTTATTATTCTGTATCTATTATTTCTACATCTGAGTCTGTACTCGATTCTGATATGTCTATCAGCGCGATCGAGTCCTTAAAAAGTTCGTGGACCCATCCGGGCACGTCTTTATGTAAAGGAGTCTTAGCTAACAATCTACTATAAGCTACTTTTATGGATTTTTCCATAAGATCTACAATTTTTTTTTGTAAATTTGTAGTTGTGGGCTATCCAATACCTTATTTCCTTGTATTTGTGATTTGTTTCGCCTGATTGTATCAGGAAATCGAGGAAAGGTAAGTATTTTTGTAGCCTTTTTGTTTCTATCTTATCCATATTCTACACTAACTTGTTAGGCCTATTAATATGGATGTACGTATATAAAAAAATCATGGAGGCTTACTGCCTCGGTTCCTCCATTCGGTAGAAACGATATGTGCCTGCTGCGTTGGAAAAGCAACATACATATGGTACTGTGAGGATGAAACTCATCTGTACCCTAGTGCTTCCTTGAACTGGGAATTCTTCTCCCGTTATATTTAGGTAAGCTGACTTAATTTGTACCAAGTTTATTGAGTTCTGTGGTGAATTGATATGCTCATTTCTAAAAACCTCAATTAAATCTTGGACAATACTGGGATGCCTAGCGTTTATTTTTCCAAAATAATTATCAAGAGTGGCCATTGTTTTCCAGAATTATTATTATTTTTTTTTTTTATTGTTATTCGCGTGTGTGCATATGTATTCTTAGACCTTATCTAGGTCATTAGCTTGGCTTATGGCTCTTTTGGTTACACATTTATTGTGTAATAGATAAGCTTTATATAAAATATATGCGCACATTATTACGACGATTATTAATAACAATATGTTCGTTAATCTCAAGTCAGTATTTGATGATTCGATTTTATTTATTACATTAGCAGTGGAGTCCACTGATTTTGTTTCTATTAACCCCATTGTGGGTATAAGAGATATATCATCAAATTTACTTATGGAATTATCGAACATATGGAGTTTATTTAAAAAAAAATTTTTTTTTTTTGTGTATAATTCTAATAATAATCTCACTGACTAACGATCCTATATGAGACTATTTTAATTTAGCAGGATGAAAATGAATATGACAAATACGGGAAAAAAATAGGGAACAAAAGCCCATAAAAACATCTCAAAACCTTTTGTTTAAAAGTTACTAAAAAAAATTTTTTTTTTTAAGTATTTCAAGCTTCGTTCTTATTTGCTTGAATACGAATTATAATTATAAAAATTTATATTTGAATTATTTGAAAAATTGTTATGGATTCATGAATTTTTATGAAATTTTATTTAAAAAAATTATTAAAAATTTTTTTTATACGACAAAAGAAAAAAAAATTTTATCTCAACTGTGTCTTGCACAGCGAGCCAGAGACGTGGAAAAAATTATAGAGCATGTGGTTGGCTCACAATTCAGATTTACATTTCATTCGTTATTGTTATTTAGAAATAAAAAAAAAAATTTATATGAAAAAAAAAATTCTCCAACCACATTGTTAGTAATAGCCTACAGAAAGTTAGTAAGTTCGCAAGTTGCACTTTCGTGCTTCAACTTGCTATTAGGCTTATAATTATTATTATTAAATTAAAGGCAAGTTAAGGCTTGCGCATTTCTGCGGCCCCCTTGCGTTTCTTCGCTCTTTGGCGAAGTTCAGTTTTTAGGTTCTCGATACGCTCTATGCAGCGTTGTCGGTCTTCTTCGTTGGTGCTGGCCTTTAGTAAATCCTGCTGCAGTCTTTTCTGGGTGAGCAGGCGTCTCACCTCACCGCCCCGTTTCGTCTTTTTTGGGGATTCTCGTCTGCTGCCGGGCTCTGTACTCCTCTATTGTTAGTGGCCGCGGTCCATCGTTGGGATACAGTCCTAGCGCTTCTTTTAGCGTCAGTGCATCCCTTTGCTCGACAGGAGCAGATTCCGCAAAGGGAATATCTTCACTGTTGTTCATGTATTTTTTTTTTTTTTTTTTTTTTTTTTTTTTTTTTTTTTTTTTTTTAGTCAAACTTATGTGTTGATGCTGATGTTCATCGTTGGGATAACGAACGAGACTCAAATATATTCACTAGATATCTTCAGTATTATGATGTTGAAGCTGATGTTGATAGCTGTTCTTTAGCTTTAAATGTTTAATGCTTACATAATTTTTCTTATTATTTTTTCCAGTAATTATTATTAAATTATTTACTCTCTGTTGTTTATGCTGTTGTTGTTGCTACAATCTCTGTCAGTTGTTTCTTTTCTTGCCAATAAGTTGCAGCATCATTTAGTTGTTGTCGCTTTTCCATATATTAGTTGTCGCAGCATCATTTAGATGTCATCGCTTTTCAATATAAAATTATGTTATTATAATTTATATATATGTTGTGTGCAGCTCAGGTCCTGTCACGGTCGCCATGTAAAAACTCCTTCGACCGGGTTCCGTTGGGTTGAAAAATAATATAATAACACGTCTGTGTCGGTTGACTGGAGTTTTTGATTGATTTGATTTCTTTATTCCAAATTATTCTTTTGCTTAGGCTAATTTTACATATATATTCTTATGCTGCGATTTATGCGACAGCTACAAAAGAGAGGGAGAGTGTCAGTACATACATACATACATACTGTTGGAGCGCATGCATCAAAGTGCTTGGTCAGCGGTCACACGCTGGCCTGGCTCTAGCTCATGTTACGCTTGTGCATACAGTGCTTATGTGAATATATGTATGTGCATATACAAATGTACATACATATATGTTCATGCTTAATTGTATGTTTACTTGAATATGTTTATGTGAATACTTCAATGTATACATATGAACATATTCAAGTGCACAATTATATTTTAATGCGTATATGTTTAATTGTTTATACTTGCAACAAAGTGTTACAAGTTGAGCTCATTGTGTTGAGTTATTAGTTGTATGAACATACTACACAATGTCGGTAGGTCGGTAGGAAATTGGCCACTGTGTTTCTATGCCTATTAACTCTAGCAGCAATATATGTTATGTTCTTTCCAGCTTCAGCCAATCCTGTGATCAGACCTTGGTCTTTGGGCGACAAATGCGATCCACGAGGCATTCTAACATAAAATCACATTAACAACTAGATTCTTGAACTCAAATACAATTTAAATTGTTCTAGTCACCTTCTAATTACAAAATTATTTTTTGTTCTGCACACTTAAACGCTTGAACATACTCTAAAGCACAATGTTAGCACAATGCACATATACTTATTTCATAAGAAATCGACGATCTGCGTCGCAAATTTGAGATAACGGTACTAAGAATGAAGTTCAAAGAGAAGACGTGGAATATGTACACATGCTATATGAATGTATGAAGAAACGTGCATACTCCAAAACAATGTACGGTTAGATTTTAATACAGTACAAGAGCAAGAAAAAAATGCACATATACTTATTTCACTGAGGTATATCCACTGTCCATCGTGTTATTTCGAAGGCTAAACATCTTAAATTAAGAAGAAGCCTCCTCTCAACATGGCAAGAAAAGCAAAAAAACTCGTGTTCGTGTTCTCGGACGAAAAAAAATTCAATTTAGAAGGTCCAGACGGGTATAGATATTATTTCCATGATATATGCAAAGAACCTCATCATTTGGACCGTCTTCATAGCAGAGCTGGAGGTGTGATGGTGTGGGGGGTCATTGCGTACTATGGCACCTTTAAACTTAAATTTTTGTCATCAACAATGAATGCATTGTGCTACAAGGAAATTTTAGTAGAGGCTTATCCACATTTCGAAACCTTTTTTGGGCCTTTCCCATGGATGTATCAGCAAGATAATGCGCCACACACAGCTCGGCTTGTAAAATCGTTCATTAAGAGCCAAAATGTGGACCTCCTAAGCTGGCCGCCCTACTCACCCAATTTAAATATAATCGAAAATGTGTGGGGATGGCTGACACGCGAGATTTATAGTTCAGGAAAACAATATTCAAGTGTTCCAGAATTAATAAAAGCAATTGAAAGAGCTTGGGATTCCATTTCTTTGAATTATTTGGTCAGTTTGTATGAATCTCTTCCAAACAGGATGATTGAAGTCTTGGAACAGAAACTTTCTTACTTTCTATTTTTGTATGTAAACAAAGTTATGCGTATGTTAAAACATTGAAACGAATTTAAAATGTATTTTTGTTGAGGTGTCCTATTCAAGTGACATACAATTTGACTGCCAAAATTTGATGTAGTTTGAGAAAACCATTTTTGTTATAAACTAAAGCAGTATCATGAAGTTCTTCATTTGTTTAAAACATAAGTATTAAATAATCTTTAATTTAAAAAAAAAATGGAGTAGTGTGTCATGGAAAACATACGTTGAAGCTGTCCTATTCAAGTGATGAGGAGTGTTTACCTCGACTCTCTCAAACCGAAATGGATATAATGGATAGTATTTCGGAGAAATAGATTGGCTTGAAATAGATAGAGATTTTATCAAAGAGCCAGATTAGTATGTGGGCATGTGGCAATCCTCTCTTCTGTGATGTCATGCCTATCCGCGGGCGATTGCCCAGAAAATAACAGCTGCACTATCTCGTCCCAAGCTGGATTGAATGTGAACGTAATAAATAAATCTGGACGGACATATTACCGAACATATGCCATAGCATCTTGAGCATATTCCTGCATGTGGCGTGGACTACCTTTATATGAAGATAGTAAAATCGTGAGCTTTCCAACATTGGTAGTATTACGGTCATTCACTACGGCATCTCACAAATGAATATATTCCTCGGAGCAAAGTTTCGTCTGATTCAATCTGAGAATTCAATCTGTTTCAATTTTTGCGTACATAACCATAATGTACATTCCAATATATGGTTGTCCTCGTTATTCCGAACCATTAAACGGTATGCGAAAAAGTTCATTGCACTACACTTTTTATTGGTTTCTATACCATTCACTGGATCTACCATCTTCACATTGAAGTGATATCCATTGGCACCATAACTACGGTGAGTTTCAGCGACGTTTGTGAAATGATTGTTTCGTCGATGGAGAATAATATCTCGAGGTTGGAACTGATCCCCCACTATGACAATCGCCACTTCGTCTATAGTTGGAGCATAATATCTCCTGACATGTTCTCCAGTGGGTGTTGCGTGTCTGGGTGGATGACTTTGTTAGTATCCGAGGGCATCATATCAAGTGCTTTTTTGAACAAAGCTGCGAAATGATGGACCTCCTTATGGAGGTATGTATTCTAGATCGTTTATTGGCTTCGTCTTTATCATCACCGATGAAGTGAATTTGAAGACATTTATGCTCACTGGGAAGGGGAGCAGGGCGCCAGCTTTGTAATAGATTTGCCCTTTAACTTTAAAGTTGGCATGAATTGAACAGGCACAATTTCCCCCAAATGACGTCATTTGGAAGCAGGAATTATATTTCCTAATGTTTGATAGGAAATGCTTCGATACAGTAGTGGATGTGTGTTCGCAGTGGCTTTGGTGGTGCTTCAAGTTGAGGTAATTTGATTTTGCCGCCAGCACAATACATTCCTTTCGTTTCATTATTAAATTTCAGAGCCTGACAGTAAGTGCAGACATGACTCATCTGGCCATTGACGACATATCGGCTGAAGCCATAATCAGCAGCTGGGTCATATCGAAATGCAATACGATAGTATTGCTCATATCGATCTAGTCTTAACTGTGCGCGGGATTCAGCTACCCTTCCCCTATACAGTTTACTTCTTTGCGAGCGATTGTATTGCTGAGGATCGCGACTCTCGGGCTCACAAACGCTCATGCTCCAGCCCGCCCGCACACCTTTCGGCAGGTTCTATAAGAATCCTCTGCCGTTTCCTTAGCCGCTCCGTCTCCCGTACCAATTCCAGCTCTTCTTCAGTCCTTTTCGAAACATTGCTTCTGATTCCTTCTGCGTTGCGAGTACGACGATCCAAATTGACTTTCATTTATTTATTTATTTACTTCAACTAACCAGCAGTCGACGAAAAAGCTTAAGCTAAAAAACAGACAACATATTAATTAAAGAAGGTAGCTTGGCTTTATACACAATCAAACATCCCCGACCCGGTGGAGGTGTTTTATTTGAAGAGAGTAGTTAGTCAGACATCTACTAAGGTGAATAGGAAAAAGTTTCTGGTCCGACGTGAGGAAAAACAAAAATATAGCGTATCTAGTAAATTAGAAGAAATGACTTCGCCGTTGACTAGTTTATGGAGAAAAAGAATGCCAAATACGAGCCTACGCTTGTAAACTGAAGGAAGATTAATAAGAAGAAGTCTTTCAGAATAAGAAGGTAGGCGAAGACTCGGGTCCCAATAAAGACCGCGTAACGCGATCTTAAGGAATTGCTTCTAAGCCGATTCAATACTAAGCTGGTGAACATCATATTGAGGGTTCCACACTGGCGAACAATATTGTATAGTAGGGCGAACTAACGAAGTGTATAAAACCTTTGTTACGTAGCGTCTATTGTCAATTGAAGAGATGTGAAAATCTAACAGAACAGATTTAAAAGAGTAATGTGCTAGGAACGGAGACAAACGACTGAATGTCATAAAAGAGCACTTTGAGGCATTAAGATGTAATTTATTAACGTGGCACCAATCACAGAATGCATCGAGATCTGATTGCAAGTACTGTTGGAAAGAAGGATCATTATAGGAATAACAAATCTTGACGTCATCCGCAAACATGAGCACGCGTGAATGAGCCAAGGCCAAAGGCAAATCATTTATAAACAAGGTAAATAACAGTGGCCCCAGATGACTGCCTTTAGGTACACCTGACGTAACTCGAAGAGTTTTAGATATCGAGGAACGAAAAGACACCTTTTGGGTTCTGCCAATAAGATACGACTTTAACCAAGCCAATAGTTTTGGGGAAAACCCCATTATGTTAAGTTTCGCGAGAAGCATAGAATGATCAAACGTATCGAAAGCCTTACTAAAGTCAGTATAAATAACATCAGTTTGACACTTTTTACGGAAGCCATGGGCCATGGAAGCAAGGGTAGTCAATTCTAAAAGGTTAGTAAGCGACGAACGACCTTTCATGTATCCATGCTGACAGGGAGAAATAGTGGATCTGGATAGGTGTTGAAGGGAAGACGTAATAATTTTCTCAAACAGCTTAGGTATTGCGGTAAGTTTGGCAATGCCACGGTAGTTAGAAATATACAATTTTTTGCCCTTTTTAAAAAGCGGAATAATAAAAGACTCTTTCCAAACATCAGGAAAGCTACAAGACTCACTCGAAATAAAGAATAACCGAGATAAAGGCTTAGATAGGGAAATCGAACACAACTTAAGGATGCAACTAGATATATTATCAGGAACGGGAACGAAGGAAGACGTCATAGATGACAAGCTGGAGATAATACAGTCTTCAGTAATACTAGGAAAAAACATACAATTTAAATGTGGGATTGAAAAGGGATAGGGTGTGGGTTCCGAAACAGTAGTAGAATAAGTCGACTGAAAAAATTTAGCAAACAGATCTGCAATATCTGAATCATTATTAGCAGTCTGGTCATTAAGTGTGAAGGTGGAGGGTAGTACATCAGAGCGTCTTTTGGAATTAACAAAGTTGTAAAATCTTTTGGGGTTCTTATAAAATTCAACCTTACAGCGAACGATATAATTATTGTAGTATTGAGTGTTTAAAAGACAAAATTGAGATTTGGCTATACAGTAATTTGCATAGTCAAGTCGAGAACCAGTTTTTTTAAATCTTTTAAAATATCTCGATTTAATGTTACGGAGATTAGAGAGCCTACGTGTGAACGAGACTGGCGCGCTAGAGGCGGTAGAGACATTCACATAAGGAACGCATTTATCAATTAGAGAATTAAGAGCAGAGTAGAAAAACTTCACTGCACAATCTATATCGCAGCACTCAAATAGAAATGACCAATCAAAAGAGAAAATAAGGCTATTAAGAAGATTGAAATTTGTTTTACCAAAACATCTACGACGAGAATTTGCGATGTTATTAAATGAATTAGTAACGGAATTGTAAGAAATAGTAACTTCAATGGTAGGGTGATAAGGATCTTCAGGTTTCACTAGGGGCTGTGTTCGGCATACAGCACTAACAGTGGAATCATTAACAAAAACAAGATCAAGGATTCTTTTAGAAGAGTTAAGGAAAGAATTCAACTAATATAGCGTACATTCAGTAGTAAAATCACCTAAAACTATAAAGAAATCACGATGTTTAAGACGACTTAAAATAGTTTGCAAAGCATCAGCATGGTGCATGTAGGTCATGATATCAGAAGCTGGAGTTATATATGAACAAGGAATTTATAAGCTAAAGTTGGAATATGTAACTTCGACGCAAATAAACTCAACACCTTATCAACTCAATTGATAAGGGCAGATCATTCGGCATAACACTTGAACACAGATTCGAGTTGACAGCAATGAGCACTCCACCGCCACGACGACCAACACGATCAAGCCTATAAGAAATAAAGTTATTAGAAAGAATTTCATTATTCAAAACAGAGGAGTTAAGCCAAGTTTCAGAAAAAGCTAATATGTCAGCCGAAAAGGTTTGGCTATCACAGAACAGTTGCGAGAGCTTGAATTAATTACCTGCCACAGACGACTCAGAAGTATCTGGAGCAAGCCTGGAATTGCAATCGCAATGTTTGCGATGAGGCACTACAGTTAGTGAAGGTGGAGGAGCATTGAAATCCACAAGTGATTGAGAGCCAGCAAGATCATGTAATTGATCGGAGTTCCCGTGAGGGATAGATTGAGGTACACCAGGGCTTGTGCTGGGTACTTCAATCTAAGAAGAAGAGCATAAAGAGGGATAAGAAGATGGTGTAGGCGAAAGTAAAATGGGAGAAGATGCAATAGAGTGCTGGCGACTGCTTATGAGGCAACTCAAGGGTACACTTCTTGGGAAACTTCTCAGAAGCTGCAACGAACTTGAATTGCGACAATAAATGTACGCCAGAGTCACACTCGTTAGACAGCTGTTTGGCCAGTTTGCTTAAAGAAACTTTAAACAAAGATCCCCGTACATACGACTAAAATCAAGCTGCTAGCTGGCACAAGATGGGCAAGTCCAGCATTTATCCAAGCTCAGACTTAGACACAGACAAACCAAAAAATGTATCATAGTCGCGGCCGTATTGCTCTATTCTGATCATCAATACGATCAGAATGCTTGCAAGTAGGTAGGCAACAAGCCATTGAAAAGGCAAAAGGAACAAAAGGCAAAAATGTATATAAAAATATCAAAGAAGCTAACATCGGCTATGTCGAAGTTTATATACCCTTGCAGTCCTTGGTAATAATAATTTTACATGTTAAAAATTTGTTTTCTGCAACTCAATTCATCAATATACAAACAAAACAATTTTACTCTCTATTTTACAATTTGTTCTTCTTCTTCCCTCATTCCCAAAGCAAAGCAACGCACGCATACACATACACTTTATGTAGCGTTGCGTCTGTGTGTATATGCATGTACTCTGTTGATGACGAAAGACGTAGTAGACAGCAAGCAGCGCTGCCGGCAGAGCTGGGAGCAGAGCCGATTATTATATTGACTGTAACTTGTGTTATATTTATCCGATCACATTCAAATTTTGGGATCTGGGGTTTTATATCCAATATTATCACATATAAATAAATTTCATAGCATACTCCGATTTTTATGAAAATGTTTCTTCTAGTTCTTCTAGAACTATATGATATAGTGGTCCGATACTGATGGTTTTCATACTTTATTTTTCCCGGGTTAAAAAAAAACCCCGAAAAAAAATAGTTGGTATTGCTATTGCAATTCTGGAGTTCCATATACCGTAATATACCGTGTATAAAATAACAGGTCGTGAATTTAGTTTCTTAAGGGCGAAGCTCTTACACTAATTTTTCATAGCGCCTAAGGGTATGCACAAAAAGGTGGTCTGCGGTATTGTAGGCTTCGCCAACTTTTTTCGCTTCATTTAGTTGGCAATGTAATTCCCAACTAGTTTTAGCGTTGAAGACATGGTATGGCTATTGCAATTCTGGAGTTCTTTAGCAAAGTATGCTGATGATAGAACTTGGTAGTTCTTGAAATAGCTATACAGACAACCTGCTCACCTTTTTGTGTGTTGCCTTTGAAATAATCTTATTTTGTAAGAATGACCTCGAGCCGGCTAAGTTCGATTTAACAATAAATATTCATAAAAACTCAGAAGCTATGAAAAAACACGACCGTCATACTGTAAGTCGTATTATACAAACGCATTAGAAAGAGTTTGATGATGGTGAAACTAGTATGGCCGATCAACACCTATTTGCAGTTTGCCGTGTTCCCCTGCAACTTAAATTGGAATCGACAACCTTGTGGGAAAACAATAGACCTTCCTCAACTCGCTATTATTGGCCCATAGAATTAATAAGTCAAAAAGAAACGACTGAGTTAGTTCGTAAGGAGACTGATAATATAAAACATCAAATATTTTTAATTAAGCCAAGAATTTATATGTCATATATAATATCTCATAAGTTTCATTGTACCATGCTTGATGGCAAAACATTTAGCGTCCTAGCAGAAGCATCTACACAGATATTTGGAATCTGCAGAGCACTACCAAAGGATATGAACAATTGTTAAAAACTTATGCAGTTGATATTAAACTTTATTAATGCGGCTTTTCAACACTCCATGCTTGGATTCTTTGAATGCATCATACATGTAGCCAGGCCGTTAATTAAAAAATAGTAAGTTCGCAAGGAAGACATAGAAAATCAGAAATTCAACTGCAACTTAGGAAGCATATGGGTATACTAGTGGACATACCAATGGCTGGTAGCGGCAATACTGGCAGAAGGTTTTTTTTTAAGTTTAGTGTAATTTTACGCGTGATGGCTAGCGGATATGATATTAATACCGACGCGTTCCGTTTATTACATGATACATAAACCAGAGCCGCATATTCTACTCTTTCGGCGACCGAAGACCGAGGAGTAGAACAACAGTCGAGCCCTGGAGATAAACCTAAACACCCAAAAGATGATGTCCTCGTTTGTCAAGGGCAAGAAGAAAAGGAGTCGTCTTTACATAAACACACACACATACATATATAAGAACAACTGATGCACACACCAACACACTCTCACAATTACCGATTCACGTCCGGCAGCTGCTGCTGCTGCTTAAACGGTGGTAGCTAAGGCATTCAATGAAAAACCAACTGTTGCATGCCCTACCTCCCAAACCCCGTCATCATCATCAAATAACATTTGTTCTGTTTTCTCTCCCTCTCTCTCTCTCTCCCTCCCTTTGCTTTGATCCTCCCTTATAACTTACATTTGAAGAATTCCTTTAGTTTGCCTTTCATTTTGATACAAAAAACACAAATGTTTTAGAATCTTCAAGTATTTTATGCCATATTTTCTACTTTTTGCCATAGTATTATGTATTTTATGAGAAGATTTATGAGAAATAAGAAATATGAAAAAACAAAACAAAATCGTGAAATTTTTGCATATTTTCTCGTTCTTTCATTTGAATTCTCAAAATAATGTTAAACGAAATCTGATTTGCGATCTTTGAAAATTTGAATCAATGTTATGTTAACACATAAATATAAATATGCCATGGAAACTGCTTATAATGTCTGCACCATGTATTAATATCTTGTGCACAGAAGACGGCAGGTAAAGCAGGTAAATATCTCAGTAGATATTTGTAAATAAATATGCTTTACCTTTATAGGGTAACTTTATAAGCCACGCAACTCTCCCTATTGGCATGATGCCTGAAGAATCCCTTGAAGCCACAAATAAAGATTTTCGGAATATTCGACAGTATCATACACGCAAAAATAATAGAAGAAATATCATGAAAGATTGAAATTTGTTTTACGAAAACATCTACGATGAGAATTTGCGATGTTATTAAGGGGTTACGCCACCCCTGAAAAAAAAACATTTTTTTTTTGGCTCTAAAAATCCTCTATAGTTTTAAGAATCTTTTACACTTTACATCATATCGGTATTCGAATTAGTTCCGAAGTTACAGCGTTTAGAAGAGAGCGCGGCCGAGTCGGCCCCGACGCGGTACATTTTTTTCTTTTGCGTTTTTCTCGAAACTACTTTTTTTGAACCGGGGTGTCAAATATCTCCGAATCTACTGGACCGATTTGGCTTAAATTTTTACCACATATTCTTTACAGTGTTGGGTACCCACGTAGGATTTTTTAAGGTCCTGTTTGGAAGTTATGAATTTTTTTAGCCAAAAATGTTCTCCGAAAAAAAGCGTTTCTTGTTCAAACAGCCGCCAATTTGCCAAAAAAAAAATGAAAAAAAAAAAATCCTACGTGGGCGGATAGCCATAGCCTTCCTGAATAACAAGATTTTTTTTCGGATTTTTCGGGTGATGTTTAGCCGAAAAATTTGACACCCCACCTGCAAGGATTTACAAATCATGGTGGCACTTGCCGACCCATATCTCCGCCATTTTGTTTTAAAAAAAATTTTTTTTTTCAATAAATACTCTTTAAAGTACCCTCAATCTGTGTATAATAAAAGTTTTTTCCTAAATTGTATACTGGCCGCACAGCAATAATTCATTTTTTTACCTGTTTTTTGGACCTCAGGGGTGGCGTAACCCCTTAAATGAATTAGAACGGAATTGTAAGAAATAGTAACTTCAATGGTAGGGTGATAAGGATCTTCAGGTTTCACTAGGGGCTGTGTTCGGGATACAGCACTAACAGTGGGATCAGAGACAAAAACGAGATCAAGGATTCTTTTAGAAGAGTTAAGGAAAGAATATAACTGATATAGCGGACATTCAAGTAGGCTGTCAAGAAGAACATGTTGAGCTGATGGAATTAAGAAAGATAGATTGTCATCAACCACCCAAGAAATATTAGGCAAGTTGTATTTGTAATAGTTGTAATGCATTTAATGATTCCGATTCATCAGATTCTGATTAATTTCTTTTCTTATTCTTTATAAAACTTAAAATATTAACAAGTAAAAAATTTATTTTATTTAACTGTATGGGACCTATAAAATCTCGTGGATCTAGAAATAAAATTTGGAGGACGTGTTATGATATAGTTTAATATCTTAAGTTTAAAGTTTCATTTTAATATATTTTCTTTTAAGAGAGTTATTAATTAAATTCTGCTAGGAGGCTTGTTTGGCCCACTGTGCATCGGGCAGGACTTGCTATTGGCGAGGAGTGGCAATTTAGCAACTACAAACTCAATTGAAACCGCTTCACTACTGACTACGAGTCTGTGTGTAAGAAATACGTTTGACATCTACAATGATCACATTAAATTTTGCAATTGTATAAAGCGGTGCACAGTGATCGATCTATGGGTTTTAGCGTGACAAAATGAATAGCTGCTACAAGAACTAGAAACACATAAAATTGTATGTAGTTTCTTTTAGTGAGCGCGCAGATATTGCTTAAATGAAAGCTTTTCTCAAAGACTTTAATAGTTAGAGGCATCAAATTTGGTATATAGATTTGTTTAGTAGGTGCGCAAACTACGATTATTTAAAATCTTTGACAAGACCCCTTCCACCTCCTCAGTTTAAAAAAATCGTCGGTCCATAAGGTGGAGGTGGCAATAGGCATGTGGCAGCGAAGGAAGAATTCACCTTTGCATCGCCAGCAACTTTTCAAAGGTCCCGAATGTATCTGATTACCTTCGAAATTGTCGTGGGCATGTCATTGGTTTTCTATTCAGGACTTGATCTACTTTACAACTCATTATGCAGGAAGATTCGTTCTTAAGCGCTTTTCGCTCCTTGTCTTGCTGAAACTTCATACGGAGTAACCATTGTAACATGTAACAACAACAATTAGCCAGACATTTGATTAGTCATTCGGTGTCTTAATCATCCCACACAACAGAGCGAATAATTCTAATATCTAATTACATTGCGTCTTATGAACGCATGCTCACCAAAGCGGTGCGATTTCGTTTTGACGGCGAATATATAGTCACACTAATATGTTACCTAACAAAATATTTAGTAGCCATTCCAATCAAAAGTAAAAGCAAACAACATCGCAAAAGAAATTTTTGAAGACTTCATTTCGGACCTGGGAACAGAGTATAAACACCAGATAACAGATTTATGTAAGTACATGAAGGTCAAGAGTCTCACCAATACTGTATATCACCACCAAATATTAGGGACAATAGAACAAAGTCATCGAACATTTGACTTATACATTCGGCAATATATCTCTGCAGACAAAACTGATTGGGACGTTTGGATTCAATACTTCACTTACTGTTTCCACACGACACCATCAGCAATGCGGGTGTATTGTCCATACGAAATTGTATTTGGCAGAATACCAAAGCAGTTCATAGATTTAAATATATATACATAGTAGATCCTATTTACAATTTAGATGACTATTCTAAGGAAATAAAGTTTTGATTAGATATAGTATACAAAAGAGCTAGAGTTACATATGTTATAAGCTCCCTTGCATATTTATAAAGTCACTTGAAAAATAGCAATATTTCCAAAACTACTAACTGTAGTTCAATACGGTATATTAAGAAAATGAAGAGGAAAAAGAAACAAAAATAATACAAAAATAATTGGCTTAATCCAAACTAACGGTATTTTTATTTATTTTATTTATTTATTTATTTATTTATTTACGTCAACTAACACAGCAGTCGACGAAAAAGCTTAAGCTAAAGACAGATAGTAATTAAATGAAGAAGGTAGCTTAGCTTTATACACAACTAAACATCCCCGGCCCGGTGGAGGTGTTTTATTTGCACAAGGGGCCAGCCATGCCCCGATTCACAGCCAATGTGGCCAGGGATGAGTTGCAGCCAATCCAAGTCCAGAATATTTTCATTGGTTTCGCTGTAGATGATTAAAAAGTATAGCGCGAAGAGAAGTGACAGAAAGATGAGGAGAGATAAGGTGAGAAAGGTTGTTAAAAGATTGGCAAAGAACACGAAGAGGTTCGTGAAAAGGGTAGTTAGGCAGACATCTACTAAGGTGAATAGGAAAAAAGTTTCTGGTCCGACGTGAGGAAACACAAAAATACAGCGTATCTAGTAAATTGGTAGAAATGACTTCGCCGTTGACTAGTTTATGGAGAAAGAGAATGCCAAAAACAAGCCTACGGTTATAAAGTGAAGGAAGATTAATAAGAAGAAGTCTGTCAGAATAAGAAGGTAGGCGAAGACCCGGGTCCCAACTTAGGCCGCGTAGCGTAAACTTAAGGAATTGCTTCTGTACCGATTCAATACTACGCTGGTGAACATCATATTGCGGGTTCCACACTGGCGAGCAATATTCTAGAGTAGGGCGAACTAACGAAGTGTATAAAACCTTTGTTACATAGGGATCATCAAATTCTTTGGCCCAAAGTTTAATGAAGCCGAGAAGGCTGCTTGCTCTGTTGACAATTGAAGAAATATGAACATTAAATGAAAGTTTAGGGTCAAACATAACGCCTAAGTCTTTGAATGATGGAACACAATCTAACAGAACAGACTTAATAGAGTAATGAGCTAGGAGCGGAGACAAACGACTGAAAGTCATAAAAGAACACTTAGAGGCATTAAGGTGTAATTTATTAACGTGGCACCAATCACAGAACGCATCGAGATCTGATTGCAAGTACTGTTGGAAAGAAGGATCATTATAGGAATAACAAATCTTGAGGGTAAACATGAGCACGCGTGAATGCGCCAAGGCCAAAGGCAAATCATTTATAAACAATGTAAATAATAGTGGGCCCAGATGACTGCCTTGGGGTACACCTGACGTAACTCGAACAGTTTTAGATATCGAGGAACGAAAAGACACCTTTTGGGTTCTGCCAATAAGATACGACTTTAACCAACCCAATAATTTTGGTGAAAAACCCATGATGTTAAGTTTCGCGAGAAGCAAAGAATGATCAACCGTATCAAAAGCCTTACTGAAGTCAGTATAAATAACATCAGTTTGACACTTTTTACGGAAGCCATGGTGTACAAGGGTAGTCAATTCTAAAAGGTTGGTAAGCGACGAACGACCTTTCATGAAACCATGCTGACAAGGAGAAATAGTGGATCTGGATAGATGTTGAAGAGAAGACGTAATAATTTTCTCAAACAGTTTAGGTATTGCCGAAAGTTTGGCAATGCCACGGTAGTTGGAAACATCCGATTTGCTACCCTTTTTAAAAAGCGGAATAATAAATGACTCCTTCCAAATATCAGGAAATTTACAAGTCTCACTCGATATAAAGAATAACCGAGCTAAAGGCTTAGATAGGGAAATAGAACACATTTTAAGGATGCAACTAGGTATATCATCAGGCCCGGGAACGAAGGAAGACTTCATAGATGACAAGCTAGAGAGAATACAGTCTTCAGTAATACTGGGAAAAAACATACAATTTAAATGTGGGATTGAAAAGGGATAGGGTGTGGGATCCGAAACAGTAGTAGAATATGTCGACTGAAAAAATTTAGCAAACAGATCTGCAATATCTAAATCATTATTAGCAGACTGGTCGTTAAGTCTGAAGGTGGAAGGTAGGACATTAGAGCGTCTTTTGGAATTGACAAAGTTGTAAAATCTTTTGGGGTTATTATAAAATTCAGCCTTACAGCGAACGAGATAATTGTTGTAGCATTGAGTATTTAAGAGACAAAATTGAGATTTGGCTATACAATAATTTGCATAGTCAAGTCGCGAACCAGTTTTTTTAAATCTTTTAAAATATCTCGATTTAATGTTACGAAGATTAGAGAGCCTACGTGTGAACCAGACTGGCGAGCTGGAGACGGTAGAGACATTCACATAAGGAACGCATATATCAATTAGAGAATTAAGAGCAGAATAGAAAAACTTCACTGCACAATCTATATCGCAGCACTCAAATAGAAACGACCAATCAAAAGAGAAAATAAGGCTGTTAAGAAGATTGAAATTTGTTTTACGAAAACATCTACGACGAGAATTTGAGATGTTTTTAAATAAATTAGTAACGGAATTGTAAGAAATAGTAACTTCAATGGTAGGATGATAAGGATCTTCAGGTTTCACTAGTGGCTGTGTTTGCGATACAGCACTAACAGTGGGATCAGAGACAAAAACAAGATCAAGGATTCTTTTAGAACAGTTAAGGAAAGAATTCAACTGATATAGTGGACATTCAAGTAGGCTATCAAGAAAAACATGTTGAGATGAAGGAATTAAGAAAGATAGATTATCATCAACAAGCCAAGAAATATTAGGCAAGTTAAAATCACCTAAAACTATAAGAACATCACGATCTTTAAGACGACCAAAAATAGTTCGTAAAGCATCAGCATGGTGCACGTAGATCATGATATCAGAAGCTGGAGGAATATAAGAACAAGAGATATATAGGCTAAAGTTAGAACATGTAACTTCGACGCAAATAAACTCAACACCTAAGGGGAGATCAATCGGCACCACACTTGAAGACAGATTCGAGTTAACAGCAATGAGTACTCCACCGCCACGACGACCAACACGATCAAGCCTATAAGAAATAAAATTATTAGAAAGAATTTCATTATCTAGAACAGAGGAGTTAAGCCAAGTTTCAGAGAAAGCTAATATATCAGCTGAAAAGGTTTGGCTATCACAGAAAAGGTTCGACAGCTTGGTAAGAAGTCCTCTTACATTTTGATAATGAATGCAAAGACTAGACGTTATTAGTTTTTTGAAGCAGAAGATAAAGTAGGAAGGTGGACAGGCAACGGACGAGAGCGCTTATTGGGCGCAAACTCGTGTACAACTAGGCCCTCTGGCCAAAAATTAGGGTCAACCATAGCTGAGAAGTACTCATTTCGTACTGTACTTTTAAAAGAGGAGATTTCGCGAGGCCTAGAAAACTTAAACTTTTGAATTAAAACCTTAGCAGGGCAAATATTACCAATGCAAGCTGCCACAGACGACTCAGAAGTATCTGGAGCAAGCCTAGAAATAAATAATTGTTTGCGATGAGGCACTACAGTTAGTGGAGGCGGAGGAGCATTGGGATCCGCAAGTGATTGAGAGCCGGCATGATCCTGTGATTGCTCAGAGTTCCCGTGAGGGATAGATTGAGGTACACCAGGGCTTGTAATGGGTACTTCAATCTGAAAAGACGAGCATAAAGAGGGACAAGAAGATGGTGTAGGCGAAAGTAAAATCGGAGAGGAAGTAATAGAGAGAGCTGGCGACTGCTTACGAGGCAACTCAAGGGTACATTTCTTGTGCAATTTCTCAGAAGGTGGAACAAATTTGAATTGCGACAATAATTGAACGCTAGAGTCACACTCGTTTGACAGCTGTTTGGCCAGTTTGTTTAAAGAAAGAAACCTTAAACGAAGATCCCTATACATACGGCTAAAATCAAGCTGCTGGCTGGCACAAGATGGGCAAGTCCAGCGCATTAAGCCAAGCTCAGGCTTAGACACAGACAAACCAGAAAATTTGTCGTAGTCGCGGCCATTGAGGCCAGCACATTTTAAGTGAATAAGATTATCGCAGAGCCAACAAGATATTGCTCTATACTGATCATCAAAACGATCAGAATGTTTGCAATTAGGTAGACAACAAGCCATTGAAAAGCCGAAAGAAAGGCAAAAAAAATTACATATATATAAGAATATATAGAAAAATTAAATTCACAGCACAAAGATAATTATTGATAAATAATCAATAATTACAAATAAAACAAAGAGACAGCTAGAGTGCACAGCACAACAGAGAGTGCAAGAACAGTTATAAGCCGAGCTTTGAGAGGCGGCCTTACAAAAGTGATTACGCGGGAGAGAAGCTAAGCACAAGCACAAAGCAGAGAGAACAACAAAGCCACTAGCACTGATGGTATGATGGGGGCGATGAGGGGAGCAACTGCAGAAGCAATGACGAAAGAGAAAAAAAAAATATGTAAATGCACCAAACACTAATCACGAAAAAGAAAAAACTGTTTAAACTGATTAATTTGGCGAATTATGGAAATAAAACACAAGGGAGTCAAGCGAACAACACCAGCGGAAGTGTAAACAAATTAAGCACAATTAAAAATTGAGAAAAAACAATAAATATTAATAAAAACTCAGGAGCTATGCAAAAACACGACCGTCACGTCAGAGAGCAGAAAGCTTTTAAATATACACTTAAGCTAAGTCTTAATGTTGCATATTTATAAAGTCACTGTTCTTATTTTTACTGTAGCTTAAAATTAACTGAAAAAAACAATTTTAATTAACA
Source organism: Drosophila willistoni (assembly GCF_018902025.1). NCBI lineage: Eukaryota > Metazoa > Arthropoda > Insecta > Diptera > Drosophilidae > Drosophila > Drosophila willistoni. The sequence continues at coordinate 3,148,575 of NW_025814416.1, forward strand.
AATAACATCGCCTCGGGAGCCAATAACCTTTTCTATGCGCCCTTGCATACTTCCAATAAGGTTAGCTACCAAACCGGCATTAATTTTCGCCCACTCATCGAAAAGAGCATCCTTAAGATGACTTAAAGTTGAAAACTGGCGATTTTCGGCATATACTCTCTGTGTGAGTATCCCCCATAGATTCTCCATGGGATTTAGATCGGGAGAACAGGCAGGCCACTCTAAAACTTTGATTCCTTTGGAGGAAAACCATGCTTTAGTCTCCCGACTGACATGGACTCTCGCGTTGTCCTGCTGAAAAGTATGTCGTGCATAGCCATTTTCATCTAAAAATGGTACCAGACTACTTTCCAAAGTACGGATGTAATCAACGCTTTTCATTCGTGATGATACCACTTCTAATGAAAGGACACCACTTATGGAAAATGCTCCCCACACCATAATGCTTCCACCACCAAAATTTCTCTTGCCACATTGAAGTGGTTTCTTCCGAATATCATGCCAATAGCTTCGAAACCCATCCAAACCCACCCATCCCTTCTGGACCATCCAAATTCCATTTTTTTTCGTCAGAAAAAATCATCTAAAAAAAAACTGCTTAAAAACTGTCGAGTTTAAAATATCCTTGATTTGGGGTTACCTCATTCCATATTGTACTCAAATTGCCTAATGCAAAATTTAATTTGGCAGTCTTATGACGTGCCAATAGATTGGGGACTTGCTTCATTTTTTCATACCGGAGTATTCCGGAACGTTTAAGAGTCCGGGAAATCGTGGAAAGCGATACATTAAGGCCATTTGTCGAACGCAAACGTGTTCTCTTTATAGAGCCATACGAAGATGGATTTTTTAAAAAGTTTCGGACAACGGATTGACTACGCCCAATTTGACGAGCAATACCTCGACCACTGACACCACTATCGCTTAAGGATATAATCTTGCCATTTTCAATATCACTTAGAGATTGTCCACGAGGCATTTGCGCAAATTTATGGTTTTCTTAATTAATTCGTCCAAACTCCGCCAAATCTAATTTCAAACTGCATCAGAAAGCTCTAATTCTAAAGGTGACTTTATAAATATGCAACAGTAAAAACTCGCGACCATTCGATAAACAAAGTACCGTTAGTTTGGATTAAGCCAATTGTTTTTGTATTATTTTTGTTTCTTTTTCCTCTTCATTTTCTTAATATACCGTATTGAACTACAGTTAGTAGTGTTGGAAATATTGCTATTTTTCAAGTGACTTTATAAATATGCAAGGGAGCTTAGGAAATTATTATATGAACAAAAAACCATGAATTTTGAATTAAGTGTAGGAGATATTTTTTTCTTTTCTCCCCATTAACAAACAAATTTTTCGGTTATTTTTTATACGAAAATTCTAAACACAAAAAAAAAAAATTTACATTTAATAATTAACAGTTTATTACAAATTAAAACTAACAAAACTATATATCAAAAGTTATTTATATAATAATTATTGTTGGAGGATAACTCCTGAATTTAAACTCATTAATTTAATTATTCTGAAATATTAACGATTGGGTTAATTAGCTAAACTATCGATATATCGCAAGCTCAAAGAGAGAGGCTCTTTTCTTGCGTTTCCCTTTACATTTTACTTTGAATTACTCTGTTTCGTAGAGAACTCGAATGCGACGGACTTAAATAAATGTAAAAACTACATAACCGTCGCCTAATCTTTTTCGGGAAAATTGTGGAACTACATGGGCAAGGGAAGTTTTGAGCCATCGAATCCAAACGAGGAAGCAATTTATTATCTGGCCGAGAAATTGGCCAACAATTATAATAGGTATTATTATTCAAATAATTGAAATAACTCCATAATATTACGTCATTTTTTTAAAAAGGGAGGTGTGTATGCATAATAACATATTAATAATAATGTTAGTACTAATTAACACGCATATACTATATGCGCACATAATGACACTTTGTTACTATGCACAAACACACTTAACATAAACAACAATTTTTTTTTTGTTGTTAAGTATGTTTTAAATCTATCCAGACTTGGACAATGATTAAATTCGATGAAAAACATATGAAACATGACATTATCAAAAGTACACTCAAAAGCAAATTTGCAGAAGTTTTCAACGGGTGGGTCTTCAATCGTAATCTGCTGCGACCGAGGAGAATAGCCCTACTAGTCACAGGATCGGACCTGACAGGCAAATCCAGAGGGTGCAATCTTTTTAGTCTGCATGGGTAGTTTTTGTTTGGGAGGTCTGCTGCCAACATAAACAATTGAAATACGATGATCCACTTAGATATGGCCTGATCAGCAGCGTGGGATTTGCCTCGTCTGAATTTTTACTAAACCTTATGCGCTTGTCTTATACATATATATGCCCTTTGCATATACATATGCTTAAGAATAAACATCGTGTTCATCTAAAATGGCTTCGCCAAATCAGATGCACCAAAGAAATATACAAAACGAAATAAAACCATAATATCAAAATTAAGTCATAAAGACTCATATGTCAAGTATTGCTTATAACCAAACAAAACATGCATTCACACTCTGTGAAAAACACATAAGATTATAACAAGGGCGCACTATTAAGTAACCAACGCTGAGCTTGAAATATATACAATTTTCAACCCCTGAAAACGTGGGTCATTAGAACAGGTATTTTTAAGAACAATTGTCGCCTCCTAGAGTCTAAGAGTTAATTTATATATACAACACTTTTGTAAATAAAATCAGTTCATATTTTGAATTCAACGAATGCAGATTGAGTATTTAAGGTGTGTTTCTAAACTCCCTATTCAGATATATATGTACATGCAAAAAAAAAAAAAATAACAAAATTGTGTAGGGCTTTCAGTCGCCTCGAAGACCACTATTCACAATCATATTGCTATTACCAAACCGTCTAATTTAGTAAAGCCATGCCGACCAATTCGGGCCAATCCTCACCAACAAGAGCTACAAGAACAACTTGTACAACAACAATGTAGGCGTCGACTTTCAGTCAAACGCAACTACTGCAAGGTCCGCTAAAGTATTGACCTGCTTCAAGCTGACAACGCCAAGTCACCCAGTGCCAACCACAACAAGAATTTCAACGCCTTCTGTCCAAACTGGAATGGATGTATTAAAATAACTAAGCGGAAGCTAAGAATAAAGAAAAGAAGTCGCAATACGACGAAAATAACAAATTCAAATGAACGCTTAGCACCCATAAGCGAGAATCGGGTAAAAACTTCAGTCAAGACATCCAAGGTGGCGCTGTAGAAAAAGTTAAATCGGCTAGACCACCGCCACTACACTTCCGTGGAGCCAACAGCATCGACCTGATTTCGAAACTAGTCGAACTAGTAGGGCCAAATAACGTTGTTGTAACCCATCTTAATAGGGAAACATAAAAGAAATTAAATGTCAAACCCAAACAGAGAATAATTTCCGCATCAACGAAAAGAACCACCGTTATGCTAATATCAACTTTTATAGCTACCAACTAAAATGCAGTAAAGGGCTTCAGGTTGTGTTAAAGGGAATTGAGTCATCGGTTCCAACACAAATATCAAAGGCATTGGCCGAGAAAAGGTTTGCGGTTAAGTCTGTTGCCAATATCATCAATAGAAACAAAGTCGCACAGCCGCGCTTTAAATTCGAGCTCCAACCAGATGTAAAGAATCACTGTAGATGAGCCGCATAGGAAATATCAACCATATCAGTGTAAAAGCTGCCAGGAATACAACCACACGTCTAACAACTGCAATCTTAGATCAGTGTGTGTTGGCTGTGGCGAACATCATAAAGATGGCATTTGCCTCAAGAACAGAAATAACGTCGCACTAAGACTAAGCAGTAACTGTGTAGGGTACCATACGCCCAACTGCATCCTAAAATCAGCCCGGCCGAAAATGGGTTATAGATCACACCAAACCTCCATATGGACCAACGACCACCTTCAACTTCCAAAACTACACCGGGGGTATTTTTATCATCTAACATCATCTAGCTAAAACCAGCCTTAGGGTATCCCTCACTGGCGTGCTCTGAACTGGACAGACGGAGTCCGCAAAAGAGACACCGTCCCTTCACAATCTACCGAATCAGTCACTTAGCGCACCAGAACTTGTCCAGCAAACTCCAAGTGGTTTAGAGGCCCTATTGAACATCCAGACGGCAAAGCTCATGGTGGGACTGGCATCCTAATCGAGAACCGTATAAAACACTCGTTCCTCAACAGATTTGAAACACATCACCTACAAGCAACGGCTATAAGTGTCCAAACTAGCTGCAGCAACACTACATTGGTTGCTTTGTACTGCCAGGGATGTGTATACATATAGACATACATACATATGTGTATACATGGGCCTACCAGATAAATGCATCGGGAATGGCTATTTTAAGGTTTAAAATATGCAAAATTGTATAAATTACTAACTATATATCATAGCTCCTAAATAACTGTTGACAGTTTTTTCCAAACACAATCTATTTCTGTCTGAGCAGTGTACAGTAAAGGAAAAAAAACATACACCTCCAATTTTGCTATAATTCGGCTTTTTGCTCTAAAAATTAAAAATGTAAGTATGCCATAATTTAGAGGACCAAAAGTTAACTCTATGCGAGAAAAAAAAATTTCAAAAAATTTTAAACAATCAAAGTTATTGGCATAAAACAGAAAAAGTGATGGGAAAAAAGTCTACATACACCGAAATCCCTCCTCTTAATAACGTTAAAAAACAATGATTCTTTGTATTTTTTAAGTCTTTCGACAAATTGCTTCTTTTTAGGGCTTCCTTATTGCTCAGAATTTAATAAACAGGATCTTATCTAGGAAAAAATCGAGTAACATAATGTCAGTTTCAGAATACAAAAGTCTTTCCAAAAACAAAACTAGTAGTCGGAAAAGGACGAAACACATCGCAAAATGTCCCTTAAGGAATAGAGAACTATGTTGTATTCCAAAAAGACCCATCACATTACTTCAAATGGCGTCAGAAGGACCAAATACTGTTGAAAAGTATTAAGGTGCATTTTACTTACAAAAACACGTAAATTCCGCAAAGTAATACTTCGCAGGGCTATATCTTTAGTTAGGATCAGCTGTTGGGTCTTTGGGAATGCAACATAGTTCTCTATTCCTTTAGGCAACACACGTCCTCAAAAAAGTTTTTCTATCTCTCTATATCACTTCTTTTTTTTTATATTGCTAAGCCGATGTTCCACCAAATGAAGCAGTCCCACAACATCATACCATTGTAAGCGTCTAGTAACGAGAAAAGGCAGAAAAAAAAAATAAAAATACGACTTCGACAGGAATGGAGCCAGACCCAGGCGAAGGGGATGTAACCAAATTAAAAACAAAATCAAAAATTGTAAAAGCGCGTATGTGGATACATAGCGTTTTCCTTTTGTTGGTTTCTAGTATTTGAAGTTCGATTTGACAAACATGATTGTACTCGTACTGTATGTGTTTATACAGACAGAAACTGAGAAAAATTATTCGTTAACCACAATGGTTTCTATTATTCCCAACGGAACCACATTTCAGACAGACACTGAAGTTACACATATGTATACATATACATATATGTACATACATATAAGTGCTCTATCGAAGTTTTCCATTGATCCTTTGCCACCTCTTTGAGCTGTTATCATGCATACCATAATAGGGTCATTCAAATATGTATTTATGTACATATGTACATATGTATATATGTATGTATGTACATTAGGGGTGTTCTTAGCTGTATGGGGGAAAAAAATTTTTAATATTTTTTTAAGTGCCGGACATTTTTTTTGCGTTTAGTCTAAAAATATCAAAGAAGCTAACTTCGGCTATGCCGAAGTTTATATACAGTGAATCACATTAATATTCGGTTTTTTCTTTTGCTCAACTTTGAGCGCAAGTAAGTCTACTTAATTTAGCTGAATTTAAAAAATTTTAAGTGCTAAGTAATAGTTTAGAAGATTTTCTATGCATAGAGGCGTATTACAATAAATTTAATTCAAAACTAAAAAAGAAAATATCCAAAAACAAAACAAAGTCCCAAATTCAGCTTTACATAAATATTCGGTTTTTTGGTTAAATTAAATACTGTGGCAACTCCCAAAAGTCAAAAATTTTCATGGAATATGGTTTTCCTCGAAAAAGAAACATATGACACACAAAATTTAGCTTCAAGCACGCGTCAAAGTTTAATTGTTTAGGAGCAAATTAAAATGGGCCGTAAAGGAAAAAATTCATCCCTGGAGCAGCGAAAGGGGTACTCCAACTTTTTTAATTTCAGCTTAATTAAGTAGACTTAATTGCGCTCAAAGTTGAGCAAAAGAAAAAACCGGATATTAATGTGATTCCCTGTGCCCCTGCAGTCCTTGGCAATAATATTTTTATTTCCCTGCAACTCAATTTATCAACACACAAACAAAACATTATTACTCTTTTTCCTACAGGTTTTTCTTCTTCCATCATTCCCTAAGCAAAGCTCGTCACGCATACACATACAGTTTATGTAGCTTTGCGTCTGTATCTGTATGCATGTGTTCTGTTGATTTGATGATGACGTAGTAGGCAGAAAGCAGTGCTGCCGGCAGCGCTTGAGACGATTTATATTGACTGTACGTTACAAACATCTGACCAATTTTATAATACCCTCTGCAAGGGTATAAAAAATCTCAAAAAATGTTGGGGCCGGTCGGATAATGTTTAATGGGCGCGGAACTCACCTAAAGTTTTCAGTGTGATGCTTCCATATGAGCGTACGTAGCAGTAATAAAAATTTAAATTAAACCCATTAATTAAGAAACATTTAATTCGATTCTTCTTTTCTTTTTGTAATATAACATTAATAGTGTTCACAATGTACTGACATTTTATTTCATAGCATGCCATCTCGCTTACTCCTATGACATTTGTATGGTGCTGTGTTTGCTTATATGGGAGCATCACACTGTAAACTTTAGGTGAGTTCCGCGCCCATTAATTACTATCCGATCGACCCCAAATTATTTTGAAATTTTTTTTAGACTCAAGAAAAAAATAATGACTTGCACCACTTGGTGAAGTTCGAATTTTTGAAAATAAGAACAACCCTAATGTACATATACAAATGTATACATGTGCAATCGAGAACAAAACTATTTTGACTTCACGATGCTAAGTATAAAATCGTTTTTTTCTGGAAACTAAGAGGAATTACTATAGTATAAAAGATTATAAGATCCAATAGCTTGCAGTGATAACGGTAAAAATGAAATTGGTGTGTTTATTTGAGTTAAAGATTATAATTATATGGCTGGATAAAATTATTTTTACATTTCCATATTGCTTAGCAAAAGGGAGAAAAAGTAAATTTTTGTATAAAATGGTGTATGTTTGTATGTAAAGTCAAGGAATAAAGGCTACAAACACATCCAATTTTGCCACAATTCTGCTTTTTGCAATAAAAATTAAAAATTTATGTCATAATTTAGAGGGCCGAAAGTCGAATTATGGCAAAATTGGAAGGTTATGTTGACTTTATTCCTTGACTGTATGTATATTAATAAAAAGAAAACCCTCCTTTGGCATCAATGACCTTTTGTAAGCGTAAAGGAACTGATTTGACCAATTTTAAAGTGTTTTGATGGATATTTCCTGCCAGGGGCTTTCAACTTCAGTCATCGTCTGCTCACGCGTTTTGGATAGGTCTGCGGTGCGTTTTCTTTTAATGTTGCAACGCAATCTTTATCTTTCTCCAATGAGCCGGTCATCGGATGTAAATTCCTTGTTATTCAGGACACGCAAATATGTGACCGTATACATTGTTCCGTCTACTGGGCCAAATTGCGCACTCCATTAAACGACACGCAACAGAACATAGCCGATCCTCTACCAAGTGATACCCGTTCGCACAGAGACCTTGGGATTATAAGTACATATACATATGTATATGTACCTAAAATTAATACGAAAAACAAATCGATAACAATATTTTTTTTTCAACATCATATATTTAATTATATTCTTAAAGCTATAAACTGTCTTGTTCAATACATACTTGGAGTTTTGTCATCACTGGTCGCTCAAAGTTTTCGTCTCAGTTGTTAAGCGTGAAAATTTTAAGAACAGCATTTGTAAAAAAAAAATTGTTAAGTCTTTGACAAAAGTCTCGTAATTCTATTGAATTGATCCGCTTCTCGGGTCTAATATCAATGTTGGGAACACTAAAAGCGAACTTAAGCGATAACACTGCAACGTTTCCATGAGCTTTGAAGTTTTGTCCAAACTATGGAAAATACGACCTCTCATAAACTTTATCCTAAACAAATATCAATAGATGAGCAGGTGATCTCGTACTCTGGGCGATATGAGTACCGCCAATACATGCAGTCTACACCTAACCCACTTGGCATCAAAAACATTATGCTAGCTGTGCACTGCTTTTTAAATGTGTAGGAAGTCTGCCTGCAGAAAGAAGTGATGGTGCAAAATACACAAGCGAAAGATTGATGACACTTAACCAGCTGTAGCTAGAAATTATAATACCTGTGTTGCGGAATAGATTTGTGCGACAGATTGATAGAATACTATGGAAGCGCAATGTGAACAACGAATTGGACAGTGCGTGCCCTTCTTCAGCCACTTTTTAGATTTGGTGGTAGAGAATTTCTGTAAAACGTTCCTCACGGTGCCGTACCATATGCATTAAATGTAAAAACTTATATACATAAAACATATATCACACTAATAAGAAGTTTTCTCTTAGCTAGAATCTAAGGTATAAATATTTATGTGCAAGTCCTTATTTACAAAAAATTGTGTCTTATATTATAAAATTGGTCAAAAGTTTTTCAAACGCACAGAAGGAGAGGTTTCCGATCCCATAAAGTATATATATTCTTGATCAGCATGAGATCTTAGTCGATGGAGCCATGTCCGTCCGTCTGTGCAAATCAACTTCACGCTGCCATCTTAAAACCTATCTTAATATTTCAGCTACTTATAGCCCAGAGAAGATAAAGTATGCAAATTGTCAGGATCGGACCACTATATCATATAGTTATATATGAACCAGAGGGCCAGAGGGGCTAAGTTCGACCGCATCAAAGTTTGTATACCCTTGCAACTTTTTTGGTAACTCTTTCCTTACCTATAGCCGTCAAAGTGGAAAAACGTTTTATCTAAAAAGGCTAATGTTTCCTAAAGAACGGCCTACAATCTTAGCATGGCAAATAACGACGATATTGATCAAAGTCACTGTTTCCACCGATCGTTCCTATGGGAGCTATATGATATAGTTACCCGATCCGAATCAAATTCGGCACATTCACTAACAGATAAATTAAACTGAAAAATATTTAATTTTAAATACCTTTAATACCTTTATCCCTTAGTCGTTGTTCTTCTAACTATGCTATGCATGAACCTTTTAGGGTCCTCTGCTCTGATTACAATCTTCTATCCCCTGTAATCGGCTCAGAGTTTTCTATTAATATGCTTAAAACATCTATCCTATCCCATTTAGTTAATAGATAGCTATAGTATTATGTGTTTGTCTGTCTTTTCTATTGTGAATTTTGTCCGCGCGATTCGTGCCGTGCGTTATACGGCTGCACCCCTCGGTCGGTCGGGTGGGAGGTGGGCAGTTATCTGCTTGGGCTCGCGCGTAACAGGCTTTGTCCTGGTGTCGTAGGGGCCACTTGAACGTACTGCGCATAGTATCGTCAACGTCCGCTATGTATTTAAAGCAATCGCGTTAAAAGTAACGAAGTAATTTAGAAAAGTCACTGTTTTCGACCGATCGTTCCTATGGGAGCTATATGATATAGTCACGCGATCTTGATCAAATTCGGCATAGTCGAGAAAATAACGAGTTTATTGAGAAAAGTCACTGTTCGTGACTTTGCGGTTTGTATGGGAGCTATATGATATAGTGGTCCGATCCGACTGAATCCGAGATATACAACCCCTGCAGTATATACAAGCCTACACACAAAATTTCACTCTGTAGCTCTAACGGTCTAGGAGGAGTTTGCGTTGATCCAGACGGACGGACAGACGGACGGACGGATATGGCTATATAAACTCGTCTCGTCATGCTGATCAATAATATATATACTTTGTATGGTCGGAGATGCTTCCTTCTATGCGTTGCACACTTCTGACCAAAACTAATATACTCTTTTTGGAAGGGTATAAAAATAGGTGAAGAATTTGGAGATTTCCTTTGAAATTCACTAATATGATAGTTTTGAATATAAAACGTCAGATCCCCAAATTTCAATCAGATCGGATAAATATAAAATAAGTTACAGTCAATATAAATCGGCTCTACTACGTCATTGCTTGAAATCCACAGAGCAGCTAAGCACACGCATACACGCGCAACGCTACGTAAACTGTATGTGTATGCGTGCCAATCGCGGCGTGCAGCATGAGGAAGGAGAAGAAAAAGAAATGGAAATAATATTTGGAAGGTTTTGTCTGAATTGATGATACTGACAAAGAGTTTGGAACATGTAAAAATCTGATGTTTTTTATCCAAAACTATCATATTAGTAAATTTCATGGGGACACTCCAATTTTTATCAAAATGTTTCTTCTAGAGCTATATGATATAGTGGTCCGATCCTGACAATTTTCATTCTTTATCTGCTCCGGGCTATGAGTAGCTCAAATATCGAGTTTCATTCCGATAGCTCTTAAGATGACGGCGTGAAGTTGATCTGCACAGAAGGACGGACGGACAGACGGACATGGCTATATCGACTCAACTTCTCATGCTGATCACGAATATAGTATATACTTTATGGGGTCAGAAACGTCTCCTTCTGTGCGTTACAAACATCTGACGAATTTGATAATACTCTCTGCAAGGGTATAATGAAGTAAGTAAGTCGTCTCGTCGACTTAGGTACATATACCACACACCACTAAAACAAATATATTTTAAATTTATAATAACATATGCATTTACGTATTTTTAAAAAATTATACAGGGGGCGTGCCAAAAATATGAAACAAACTCGATAACTGTACATACTACACGAGACTACATACCAAATTTGGTGGCTTTAGCCCTTATAGTCGCCGAGATCTGGGCGTTCATACGGACGGACATGGCTAGATCGTCTCGGCTGTTGATGCTGATCAAGAATATATGTTTAAGTTTTTGAAATAAGTTCTTTGTTTATGTATAATAAATACTTTAATCTCCTAGTCTAATATACTTTTTGCGACTTTAATATACCATTTCACCCTATGGGTGTATGCTATAAAAACTATCAAATATACAGAAACACATACATACATATATATTATATATACATATATAGTACTGTTATTTATAAAGATAATTAAACGCACTAAAAAAAAAATTGTTGTACCGCAAGGGCATCAAATAATACTTTCGTCCAGCAATATAATCATAATCTTTAATGTGAGCTTTGATACTATCTCTCTATTAAAAATTTAATGGATACCGCAACTACTTTCAGTTTATGTACATAAATTAAGCGATTTAGACTTGGCAACATGAAGTCAAAATTTTCCCCAATGTACAGTGTACATACAGTTTTTATCGATTACAGTGCTCTCTATTATACATCAAAATTAATAATGATATTATTAAAGATAGAACAAAATTGATTATTTAAAACTCAGGCTTTTTTTTGTACTGTTACTCAATATGCTAAATTTGCTGTTGTCTTTAATTAAATTGTAAATTTACAAGAATCCTTCTTAGCAAGCAACCTGAAAGTTTAATAGATGACGAAATACATGCATACATTCATATGTACCTACATACATGTATGTATGTACATATGTACTTATGGCCAACATTACAGTTGCGATAGCCAATTTTCGTTTTTAGAGAATAGTTTGAAGCCCCTAGTGTTAAAAACTATTTTAAAATATTGTTAAATCCTTTTAATAATGTTTAAATAAAATTCCAAATATCAATTGGAAAAACCGAAGAATTAAAATAACTAATTCATAGAGTCAAGTGTACGATTTTCCGTGACATCATGTTTTCGTACTTTTCGGAGTATTGACACATTATGAGAAAAAATGGGTTTTTCAAACCTGTTCATATGACTATATTATTAAAGTATTTTACTTCACCTCTGTTGTAAAGCATATTTTGTACAAAAATTTTTACTTTAAAAGTTATGAAGCATATTGCAAATCCACAATAGGTGTACGACTTCAGTGACATTCACTGTACATATGAATATCTATGAACATGCATATGTACATTTCTATGTATATACAGTGAGTCAAAAAAGTATTGGCACACTTGAAAAATCCAACTTCTAAGAGCTGTAACTTTTTTGTTAACACAGCTATATGTATGTAAATGAAAAATTACATTTATGAAACTCATATATTATATTTAATCTTGAACAAAAAAATTTATATTTCAGCTTTGGTTCATTTGCAAAATACAAAAATGTAAATATAGGCACAAATTTTCATCAAAAAAGTTTTGGCACACGCTTTATTCTAGAACGCTCTTTCGTTTCCACAATGGAAATCTACCGTTATTTTTCATTTTTTCTTTTACTTTTGCGTTCGTTTTGGGTGTTGCACGTGTTTGCAATTACTTTTAATCAGAAAATTAAGAAGACAAGGGCAAAATGGCTAGAGGTGCTGAAATTTCTTTGGAGATCCGAAAACTGTTCATTAAACTCTATTTGGAAAATAAATCTTATCGGGAAATTGGCACTCTTGTGGACAGATCATGGTCTAGTGTAAGAAATATTATTATGCATTACACACAAACTGGAAAAATAGCTCCAGAACCCAGAACAGGCCGGCCAAAAAAATTTTCAGATCGCCAGGAACGGATTGTGGTGTCCACGGTTGCCCAAAATCCTCATACTTCGGCTGTGAAATTATGTGAGAGCCTAAAAGAATCTTTTGACACTAATTTCACCCCCCAAACTGTTCGAAATACCTTACATAAGGCCGGGTATCATGGCCGTGTTCCTCGGCGCAAGCCTTTCATTTCTAAGGTGAACAAGCAAAAGAGGCTAGAATTTGCGAAACAACATGTAAATAAGCCAGACTCATTTTGGAACACAATCATATTTTGTGACGAGTCTAAATTTACTTTATTTGGGTCTGATGGAGCGCAAAAAATCTGGCGGAAACCCAATAAAGAGCTTCAAGAAAATAACTTGCTCAAAACTGTTAAACACGGTGGAGGCAATGTGATGGTTTGGGGGTGTTTTGCTGGTTTTGGAGTTGGAAACCTAGTGTTTATTGATGAAACAATGGACAAGCACCTTTATAGAGACATTCTCAAAGAGAATTCTAGCCCAAGTGCTGAAAAACTGGGTCTCAGTGGCACAAATTGGCAGTTTCAGCAAGATAATGACCCAAAACATTCGTCTTATCTTGTGCAGGAGTGGCTCATATATCATTGCAAGCAGTTCAAAACACCCCCCCAATCACCGGATTTGAATCCCATCGAACATGTGTGGCACTTATTGGAACGAAAGATCCGTTCTCACCACATAACGTCAAAGGATACCCTCAAAGAGGCCCTACGCGCTGAATGGAGCAAAATCACCACTTCGGAAACGTCCAAACTGGTAAACAGCATGAAGAGACGTTTACAGGCTGTAATACAGTCGAAAGGAGGACCAACAAAAAATTAGCGTGTTTCAGTTGCCTTGGATAAAGCTGATTACGTTACGTGTGCCAAAACTTTTTTGATGAAAATTTGTGCCTATATTTACATTTTTGTATTTTGCAAATGAACCAAAGCTGAAATATAAATTTTTTTGTTCAAGATTAAATATAATATATGAGTTTAATAAATGTAATTTTTCATTTACATATAGCTGTGTTAACAAAAAAGTTACAGCTCTTAGAAGTTGGATTTTTCAAGTGTGCCAATACATTTTTGACTCACTGTATGTACATAGTACATTTTTCTTTTAGGCGATCATATTCATTAGGATCGGCAACTATTATAAGCGTAGAATTAAAAATCATTTTACATGCATTTTATGAGGAGTTGAGAATTGCCGAAAACAGGGCTGATTTTAATTTTTCTTTAACTATTTATGACTAAAATCGACGTAATTTAAATTATCCATTTGAATTAAAAATCTATTTATTTTTATTTTTGTCATCAATATTTTTTCAGCGAATTTTATTTTTAATTTTCCTTCATAAATTCGGGGAAAAAATAAATCTTACAAAATTAAGATAACTCAAATTTCCCCGACACCTCTTAACGTACATATTGTGTTTCGGAGTCAAATTAAGAACAAAAGGCGAAAGGCGGTCATTTAAACACTTTTGTGAATCACTGTATATTTGCGATACTATTTCCCTTTTGGTTGAACCTTACCTCGATATACTGCGCAGATCATGAGTTGGATTGGAACTTTCCTCAAACCATATTTCCAATAATTTTTCAACTCCTTCAAAAAAATTATTAGCCATTGTTTGATAACAAGTATTACAATGCGATGTATCCGGCTTAAAGTTCGATGTTAACACTGATTAAATGAAGAAAAATCAACATTAACAATGTGCGTGCCCATAACATTGAGTGACAAAATAGCGACGTTCAGATTAAGACAGTAGAAACGATGGAAATGAAGAAAATTTATTAACTATTAAATTATTATTTATGTAACTTGCATTGTATTAAAAAATACTTGATTCTGACAGAGCACCATTTATTTTCATGTCTATTTGCACAGTTAAACTCAAATGGTTCGTGTGGGAACCAGCACCGAGATGCTAAGCGGCAATCGACGCCTACAAAGCAAAGCCCTTTAACTCTCTAACTCTCTCTCTCTCTATGATCCATTATTACCTCTCCCTCTTGGTTCTAATTAGTGTATATGTATTAAGTATATTTGTGACAATCAAAGCGGCCGCATCAAAGCGGAAAAATATACATGTGTTTATAAATTTGGAAGTAACGTGTTTTATTGGAAAGTACCGGTTTATTAATCGATATTTTCTACCCTTCACCGAGAAAATCGTTGCACGAATGACAAACAGGATTAGGAAACAAACAAAATTGAAATAAATTTTTAAATAACGAAAAACATTTTTAAACAATCGAAAGCTTTGCTGCCAAAGTACATATTAGCTAACGTTTTAGATTACATAAAATTTTTTGATTTGAAAATAAACACATAAAAAAATGAATTACCAATTATTGAAATATTTGCTTTTGGCATGAACTTTTCATATATGCCTATTAAATAAAAACCCCATTTACGAAACGTTTTTTAGATTTTTATTATAGCTTAGTTTTCAATTCTGAGAATACAATTTATAAATTCAATTTAGTTCGAAAACATACAATTTTAAAATTTTCAGATATTGGCTACAGAGTTGCTATGATTTATAATTAGGTATAAATTAGTTTTTGTCAAATACTTTTCAAGTTTAAATCGTCACTAAAACAACGCATTTTTATACCCTTGCAAAAAGGGTATATTAATTTTGGTCAAAAGTGTGCAACGCATAGAAGGAAGCATCTCCGACCATATAAAGTATATATATTCTTGATCAGCACGACGAGACGAGTTCAAATAGCCATGTCCGTCCGTCCGTCCGTCCGTCCGTCCGTCTGGATCAACGCAAACTCCTCCTAGACAGTAAGAGCTACAGATCTGAAATTTTGCATGTAGGCTTGTGTATACTGCAGGCGTTGTATATCTCGGATTCAGCCGGATCGGATCACTATATCGTATAGCTCCCATACAAATGACAAAGTCACGAACAGTGACTTTTCTTAATAACTTCGTTATTTTCTCAGCTATTGTCATGAAATTTAATATTGGTGAGTTAATTACGCATATAAACGACTATGCCAAATTTGATCAAGGTCGGGTGACTATATCATATAGCTCCCCTAGGAACGATCTTTCGAAAACAGTGACTTTTGTCAATAACTTCGTCACTTTTGACGCGATTGCTTTCAAATTAAACATTTGTTAGTTTAATATATCTGTTAATGACTGTGCCAAATTTGATAAGGATCGGGTAACTATATCATATAGCTCCCATATGAACGATCGGTGGAAAACAGTGACTTTGATCAATATCTTCGTTATTTCCTATGCTAAGATTGTAGGCCGTTCTTTCGGAAACATTAGCCTTTTTAGCTTAAACGTTTTTCCACTTTGATGGCTATAGGTAAGGAAAGAGTTACCAAAAATGTTGCAAGGGTATACAAACTTTGACGCGGTCGAAGTTAGCCCCGGCCCTCTGGTTTTATATAAAACTGAGTTTTAAACCAATTTGATTCTTGCCCAGAAAAATGAATTTAATTGTTAGACGATTTTAAACATATATTTTACATTGAATTTTTTGTCGTTTATTGGTAACGATAAAATGTTGCAGAAGCAGTTCAAATGTAAAATTCTGAAACGAGAACAGAGTACTGTAACATGTTTATTTCTACTTAGTTTTATGATGGATTGTTAGAAATAATTTTTGTAAATTAATGAAATGATAAAATTGTTTTAATTAGGGCTAATTTTGTTCGCAACATATTAAAGAATATTATAAAAATTGTAAAGGCAGTAATTTTCTATATTCGTTGAAATCCAAAGCAAGAATTGGTCTCAAATCCTATTCCGTCAAAAACATTCCGAAACGGAAACGAGACGAATTTTAGTAAAAAATGTATCCTGTTGATATAAAAGATGTAGTTGATTATATTGATTTTCCTAATTTGAACTTTCTTACTATTCACGCCACCAGGTGATGGTCTGATTGGCATCGCCATATTAATTGCGTACGAGTTTTTCATCCGAACACCCGTTCTTTTTCCTGATTATTTTACTTTGCGATTTGTCACTTTTTCAAACCGAACCATTTCGTGTGTGTGTCGGTATACCTTGTGAATTCAATAAATCATCATTAATTTAAACGAAGTTCTCGCGCGTTTTAATTTCCCTCCAAACTCCCCAGACCCAGAAGAAATTGGCACCCGCCAAAGTTGTACTTTACATATCGTTCCGCCCCTCCACGAACATTGGTCCTTCGAGCCGGATATCCTTCCGCTCCTCCAGCTTGCATCGGCGGAATTCCTGTTATTTGGTATTTCCCAATCCTTAGTGTGTTTGTCCAACGTTTTTTTTCCATTCCACGACCACGCATTTTTTCCCTCACTTGTCCAATTCCACTTTTATTTTCTCCATCTCCATACATATGTAAAACTCGTTTACACCCACATGTACATGTATTTTCCACAGCTGTTTGCCAAGTCCGCGTAAAAGTTTATAAGACATAAAATTATTGTGTTATAGTAAAAACAAAAAAATAGTAATTAAAGTGTTCACCGTTTCTTATGTGTTCGAATTATTTCAATTGCCCAATTAATTTCCACAAGCGCGTATCCGCAAACCGGTGTACCTATTTACATACATACATCGTCATTTGTTGATGTACGCACATAGGCATTGAACAAAGGCATTGAATTTCCTATCATCCGATCGAGTTAGCTAAATAACAAATTACTTACGTTTTGAACAACGCGCGTGCATACATTTATATATACTAACGTATGTACATACGCAAACATTTGCCCATATGCACTGATCCGTTCGTTTTCCTTTTTTGGTCACGCATTCGGACGCCTTTTTTCTTTCGCGCACAACACTCGCGGTGTGTGAAAAGCGTCCGTTTTTTGTTGGTTTTCCGCACAACCACAACCAAAAAAAAATTATTATAACACAATTAATCAACCAAGACAAATATATGAACATTAGCCGGCAGCTGTTTCGGAGTAGTGGTGACACGTGAGTCGAGTCGTGATATCACTAGGCGGCTCGTGTGCGCCAAATTCCAATTACATTATTTCCGGTTCCTTTATTTCGCCTAATTATATATCCGTCCAAATTGATAAATAAATATATGTATTTGTTTTTCGACCATTATTGTGCCCATATATATCCGTCCATATTTATAAATTATATATATAATTTTTGCCGGCCATTATTTTGCGCACATATATATATCCGCCCATATTTATAAGTACATACATATATAATTTTTTTTTTTTTTTGATATTAAGTTACTTCTGAATAGAAGATTTCTTTGGCCTCCCTGTGTATAACAGGTTAACGCTACAGCGTATTCGTGATGATGAGTTTCGTATTTAGGTTTTTGTTATAAATGAATTAGCTATTTAATATAATTTATCTATATGTGGATTAGATTGTTAGAGTTCTATGTTGGCAGCCTTAGTAAATTGTGTTATCGATTTGTAGTTGGTGATAGGCTCTTGCGCGAGTAATTGATATATATCGTTATACTTTGTTAGTGTTGGGAAGTTCATTCAGGTGTTTGTGTATTTTGAACAATTTAAAATAATATGTGAGATATCTTCTGTAATGTTACAGGTGTCGCATAAGTTGTTGTCAACGACTTTCATTTTAAATAGAGTGTTTTTGTCAAATGCGTGACCGCTTAGTATTCTGTTTAGTTGTTTTATCTCCAGTCTATGGAATTGGTTTTTTCCCTGGAACCATGGTTGTGATGACACATAAGGATATAGAAGGCAGTATCCTTTGTTTCGATCTATACAAAATTCATTGTACGCTCTTTCCCATTCTAGTTTTGTTTTGTTGTATATATGAATGATAGCATCGTTGATTGTCCAGCTTATGTGCGTGAACACTCCATCGTGTCTGGCATTTTTGGCTGCGGTATCAGCTAAATCGTTTTCTTTTATGTTTGAGTGACTAGGTATGTGGTGTATTTCGACTGAGATGATATTATAACTATTTTCTATATTTTTAAGGATTCTTTGAGCAATGCAATTATTGTTCTTTGGGTTTCTAATTGTTTGGATTGCTCCAAGACTGTCTGTTAGGAACGCTACTTTGAAGAGGTGATTCGAATCAGCAAACTCCACTGCTTTTGCCAAAGCTGTGAGTTTTGCAGTCAATGATGACAGTTTTTTATTGCAGTAATAGCTTTTTGTGATGTTGGAGCCCAAGTGAAAAAAAGCACTTCCAGTAAAATCTTCAGAAACTGAACCATCTGTGTAAATCAGGTCAAAATTTTTTGAATTTAAGTTCTTAATTTTTTCTTTATACAGGGAGAGTATCATTGTTTCATTTGCATGTCTTATGTTTTTAAAGGCACCTTTGGAAAAATTGGCATCTATGAAGATTTTTTGTGTGCGTATAGGAGTTGGCTCTATGGGTGTAATGTTGTCCAGGACATCTTTAAATTCAGCATACACTTTGGCATAACTTGTTTTATTAGCATGAAAGACACTGGACAGAAGCGACGCTGCTGGCAGGCCATAAGCGAAGACCCTGATCAGTTCTTTTGCTGTGGTAAATTTAATTCTATACTCTGGTTGAAGTTCGGCCGCTAGGTGGTATATTATATAAGTTGGAGTTGATCTAATAAGCCCCAATGCCTTCCTTAAATGTAAGTTAGCATGAGTATTTATGATGCCCATTACTGTCTTAGTTGTATTTGCAAATGAAGAGCTTGCATATTCATACCTGTTCCTTGTAAAGGCCTTATAGAAAAGAATTGCATTTTTGGGATGGGTGCCAAAACGACAGCCATTAATCATATGAAGAAACATATTTGTTTTGTTTGACTTAGCAATTGTTTCCTTTATGTGTTGGGTCATGGAATTATTGGTGCTAATCAGTCTTCCTAAGTAGTTAATTTTATCTACGTCCCTTATAGCTACGTTATTGCATATTATTTGTGGGGGTTTACGTCTTAAATTAAAATGTAAAGCAGCAGATTTGTTCGGGTTGAATGACAGGTTGATTTTATTACACATTTTACTAAATTCTGTAACTTGTCTTTCTAATATGTTTTTAGCGTCTGAAAAGTTTTTATGGTAACATACCAGGAAAAAGTCATCAGCATATTGAAATATTGGTTGCTTATCTTGTGCAGCTCAGCTGTGTATAAATTGAAAAGTATTGGACTACGGCAGCTACCCTGACTTACTCCTTTTCTTATTTTTATTTCTGTTCTTCCCATAGTCAAAACTCTTTCTTTAAGGTAGTTGTAAATGAATTGTATGTGTCTGTGATCGAAACCTAAATCTATTAGCTTGTTGCCTAGAATGGGAATATTAACAGAGTCGAAGGCTTTGCTTAGATCTAATACAGATGCACAAACGTGCATGCTCCTAGCTTTCAGATTTGCTATATTGTTTAAAACGTCATTGATGCAGTTCGATGTGGAGTGGTGTTTACGGAAGCCGTAAGATCTCGGGGGCAATATATTGTTGTTGTTTATATGGTTTTCCATCCTTGTTTTTACCAAACCTTCTAAGCATTTGAAAACTACGCTTAGTAGGCAAATAGGTCTATTGTTTGTTATTATAGCTGAGTCTAGATTCTTTTTAGGGACAGGTACTACTTTTATTTTTCTCCAACTAGCTGGTATGTCACCGTTGTCTAGAGTCTCATTTAGCAGGGATACCAAAATTTGAATTTCTGAGGGTGGTAAGGCTAGAAGCATTCTATATGAGATATTGTCTGGACCTTTTGCTGAGTCCGGGTTGCGGGAATTTAAAAAGTCAAGTAAATCGTTGTCAGTAAAGTTTGAGTTGCTAGCGGGTAGTAGCCAGGTGTTAGGTGGTTTCATTCTAATGCAGTCTGAAGTGTCAGGTACCGTCGCCATTTGTTTAAGAAATTTTTCATGATCCTCATCAGTTTTTTCGTTTTTTGTCGGTTTAAGTTTTTTATATTGTTTAAGGGCTGTAATTTTTCGCCACATTTCTTTTGCTGAATTAGTTTTTGAAATTTCGTCCATTAGCTTGTCTATATTGTTTTTTCTAACTTTATGTAAGTAGTTGTTCAATGTTCTATTGCTTTTTAAATAAATTAAAGCGTCCGTGTGAAGTTTTGTTTTATAATATTTCTGTCTGCACGCGTTTCTAAGTCTAAAAAGTCTGTCACAATGTTCATCCCAATATTTTTTTGGTATGTATCTATTTTTTGGGTCTATTGAAATTGTATTCTGTCTAGTTTTATTTTGTGAAGTTGATGTCAGGTTGTCCAGTGAAGAAATGCGAATTTTTGAGAAGTCTTGAAGTATTTTCTTGTGATTTGTCCTTTTTTGATTCTGTACTTCGTATGTTTCGTCTAGTTCTAGTATAATTGGTAAATGGTTGCTGTTTGATATTTTTGCGTTTGTCACTGTCCACTTTGGGTTGAGGTTGTAGTTGTTAATTAATGTGATGTCTAAGGTAGAAAAGTACGATGTGTTGTGTGAATATGTGGGGCTGCCATTGTTAAGACAATAAAAGTTGTTGTTTATTACTAATTGTTCTAGGATGTTTCTTCTGTTGTTTTGAATCGTGTTTCCCCATATTTGTGATTTGGCGTTAAGATCTCCTTCTATGATTGTTAAACCATTAGTCTGGTTTGCACTCATTAGAATTTCTTTGCATCCTTTCTCAAAAAGATCATCACTTAAACTTTGCGCTGCATAGACGCTAAATAAATTTATGTTATGTTTCAGGTTCATAGTGGACACTGAAATCACTTCTACTTCACTAATACAATTTAATTGTGTGAATTTTATATATTTTTTTTAGGTATATGCCTACTCCGCCATATCCATCTGCTCTGGGGTTGCAAATAAAGTTGTAATTCGCTAAACTACAATTAGCATTATTTGTGACCCAGATTTCAGATATAATTGCTATATCAATGTCGTTGTTTATTAAAAATATTTCTAGTAGATGTTTATTATTGTTATGCGTTAGGCTCTGTATATTGTACTGTAGAATCTTCATATGTCTATTATAATAAGATGTTGAGTGTAAGGTACTAAGTAAGGATTAAGATTTGAATTTAATTAAGTTGGTTTATTTTTATAATATCTATTTTTGTATTAGTTTGTGCGATTCTATCTCTTAATGTCTCTAAAAATTTATAGTGGATTGAATTTAGTTGAATGTTTGGATTAGTTATAAATGAGGATATGTCTATAGCCAGCTGTGATAAGCCTTCTTCTGCCATTTCAAGAGCAGAGGGGCTGTCAGTAAGCTGATTAGATTGGGATGTAATGGGTGGGGGTGTTGGTTTAAATGTGTTGTTTGCATGTGTGTTAACGTATTTCTCATTTAAAGTAATTTTGTGTTCATTTAGAGTAGCTTTCCAGGTACTCATTGTTTCAGAAGAGTTTCTCTCTTCATTTCGTCTGTTTTGCATGTTTTTTAATGTTTTATTATATGGGATGTGAGCGTGTAGTTCTTTTGTTGATAATTTTGTGTTGTTCTGCAGAGTTGGGGTTGTAGATGTCTTTTGCCATGTTGGAATGGGAAATTGTGTTGTATCATTAGTGTCTATCGTATTTTGTCTTTGGAAAAGAGCTGAATATCTAATTTTTACCTCATTTCTGGATAGATTCTTTATTGTCATACATTTCTGTATGGCAAAGGCTCTCTTGCGAGCGGGGCAGTCGATTGAGGTAGCTGGGTGATTTTCTTCGCAATTGATACAAATAGTTTGTGTGCAGGTTTCTTTTTTATCATGTGACAGGGAGCATTTGCTGCACTTTTGGTCTAACTGTTTGCAGTGCTGCGCAAAGTGATTAAATCTGAAGCATCTGTAGCATTGACTAAAAGGTACAAAAGGACTTACTGGAACTTTTGAGTATAGAAAAGTTATTTCTGTTGGTATTTGAGATCCTTTGAAAACTATTTTAACTCTAGATGTTGCAATTAGATTGTCCTTCTCCTTTCTACGCACACGAATAATCTCGTGTATGTCCATTGGTGTTGAGATATATAATTTTTTCTAGCCTTTATTGTGCTCATATGTATATAAATATATCCATTTCCATCCAGATTCACATAAAAATTTATTTTCTTTGCCCTATATATCTTTATTTATATATTTTATCTGTGTTTTGTTTTATACGTAGTCCCATCGATACTTACAAATCCATCTAAGTTTGTTCTGTAATCAATCCGCTTTGTCTACGTGTAATTTTCGATCCGCATTCGTGTGTTCGTATATTGTTCCTCATATACCTTCACTAAAAGGTCTCCTTTCCCGAGCCACGTGCGAGATAATTCTCCCGCAATCCTGCGGTGAGAAAATTTTTGCGTCGTACAGTCTTTTCTTTTTTTTTTGTTCTTTTTCCAAAACCAAAGAGCGCGCAAACTGAGTATGTCCTGAGTATGTCCACGGAGCCTTCCAAGACTGCGACGCAGTCTCGTCTCCTTATGTAACTCCGGAGAAGGTTCGGCCTCCGAAGACTTCGGTGACCTCGAAGCGTACGGACATTCCGCGCAAGTCCCCGTCTGTTCACAGCCTCAGCGAATCACCCAAAGTACCGTCCGTCCTCGTCCAGCCTACCTAAGGGTCGCAGATTCTCGGTTAAAGACTCGAGTGAACACAAAGGTCGTTCCAAGCTTTCAATCCAGACTTAGATCCCTCACGTTATTGTGACGCATTGTTCTGACGTTCCCGTCACCCGATCCGTATCACAACAGCGTAGAGAACAATCCAGAATGTCCCTCTCCGATTTCGTTCTGTTCTGTTTGAAGCTCGTAAGAGTGAAGCCCTAACTTCTGAAGTGCCCTTATTTTCCATTAAAATGCACTTAGAGCAGCTCAAATCCCTTTGGTCAGCTGTCGAGATGGAATACTCCCGTTGTCACAAGGCCTTGACGGTCCAAACAAACGAGGAAAGCCTAGCAAACATAATCCACATCAAGGCGAAGCACGAATCCGCTTACGCGGCGTATGTGCGATGCAGGACGTTGTTCGGAGAACGCATCGAACAGCTCTCGGCACAGATGGCGAGTCTTATGCGTCAGCCAACCGCTCCGTCGCGGTCTCTGAGCCATAGTGAGTGTGAGGTGGAAACGTTTGATGGCGACAGCCTCGCATGGCCCACCTTCCGTGATTTGTTCGCTGCCATTTATATCGCCAATCCGTATTTGTCACAAGTGGAGAAGCTCTATCACGTGAACGCCTAGACGCGAGGGGAAGCGAGAACCATCGTGGCTAAGTCCCCCCTGACGAATGAGGGTTTCCAGGCCGCGTGGGAGAACCTCACCGCACGGTACGAAAATTGCCGTCTGCTTGTCATGACTCAAGCCAGACAACTCCTTCGGATTCCCGCGGTGGCACAAGAGTCGGGCAAATCCTTGCGAGAGCTGCAGACTGCTTTTCAAGGGTGTCTAACCGCTCTTGAGCGTTCGGGACTGTCGTCTCCACTTGGTGCGATTTGAACCAATTTCTCACAGATCGGTATCGTGTCCTGGATGTCACCGAAGAACATAAGTCGGCCCCAAGTGTCCAAGCCATCCTCATTGGCCCCCGCAAATCTTCTGCGACGATGAAGGTCCAAGCATTTCCCGCGAAAGCTCAGTTCAAACCTGCGTCTTGCAAGCTTTGCCATCGGGAGAATCACCGATGAGTTTCCTTGATATGCCTGTTCAGAGGCGTTTGGAAACCATTAGACAGCAGGGGCTCTGTTTGAACTGTTTTGCTCGCGGTCATCAAATGAAGCGCTGCTCCAGTGCGCAAATTCGTCATACATGCAAGGAACGTCATCATAATTTGTTGCATCCTAGTGATGTGTCAGTGTCCTCGCCGTCCGCTGCGCAAGTCCCACCATTCAGCGCCACAGAGCGTCCGTCCATTAGCGGCCAGCTCACAAATACTCAAAGTTATTTTGCATCTACCCTAGGCAAAGGGCTCTTAGGCACTGCGATTGTCATGCACCATCGCGGTGTTTTTTTTTTTTTTTATAAATAGGGTGGAAAGCATTGAAGTGTGGGACTTGGTGTCGACCTTGGTTAGTGGTCACCGCACCGCACTAAAACCTACCCTATGCTCCGTATCCCTCTCGCGGAACCAACGCTGAAGTACTACTTCACGAGGGGGAGATGGCACGTATGCCTCGTCTAGAGTTTACCTAGAACTGAAGTTTTAGTTACGCTGAAGTTCAGTGCGACGCAAGGATTGCATGATGACTGCTGCCATGTGGCTAACAGCTAGCCAATTGTTTTGCGAGCTAAGTAGGATATCCACAAAGTCGTTGACTGTAAATGGCCTCCCAATGCCTAGGCTTAGCTCTTCCCGGTATACTGCAGGTGGGCTTTGAATATTAGCCTATGGTCCATCATGACTCCAAGGTATTTAATGGCAGGCTTTGATGTTATAGAGCATCCGGCGACTTCGATCCTGGCTGTTTCCACTTTTTTCCTGCTGCTTATGAGCACGGCCTCGGTTTTGTGTGCGGCTATGGATAGTGAGTTTGCCTCCATCCATTCCAGAATGTGTTACTGTGTTTCACTGCCTGCTGCAGTTTGAGAGTTGCTTCGTCCGCTGGCTTGGTCAACTGTAGGAGTAGTTCCCCGGCTGCTGTGCGTCGAACCGCACATACATTCTCCTTGGAACTGCTGGATTCCGGCGTCTGTGTGGACTGACTTCAGTACCATCGCGTAATTGGCTGGGTCTTTACACTTCAAAATGATGACGTCTGGCCTCTTCTTTTTAATGCGCTTGCTTTTCACCTTGTGCCATTTCCCTCCAGCGATGTTCGTTGCGTGTGTTGGTTCAGCTACTACTGGTCCTGGTGATACTGCTGTTTCTGCGGGGCTTTGCCCCTGCCATGGCTTGTACCATGGGTGGATTTCCACAACTGTGGCTGCCACCTGGAGTAGTCAACGTTTTTCCAACTATTTTCCCATGTGTTTTTTGCATTTTATACCTGCTGCCAGGTTTTATACGGTGTGGCCGCTGGCACAAGCGCAGACAATAGTCCTCTTCGTGTCTCAGAGGCCCTGTGGGTTTGTTGGTCCTCTTCTTGTAACCTGTACACACCATCGCGGTGTGGAGCACCATATTCGTGCGTTGATCGACTCTAAAGGCCGATTTAACTTTTCTCTCCGAGCGTGTCTTCAACATGGTCCAGTCCTCCTTTTACCCAGTCGACGCCGCGGTTACTGGCATGGGCCAGAGTGATGGAGGCTGCGCCGACAAGGTGTGTCTGCTGATGCTATCTTCTCCGTGTGACAGACTGAACAAGATTGAGGTCTCCGCCCTGGTCGTATCCAAATTGTCAGGGGAACGGCTCCATTCCTTAACACGGTTCCGACGCAGTGCCTCGATCGCCCCCTGGCTGACTACAACAAGCCCGCGCATATTGATATGATTATCGGTTTAGACCTGTTTTTCCACATCCTCGGAGAGCGGATCAAAAAGTGTATTGGTGAGTTCGTCGGGCTAGAAACCATCTTTGGATGGGTTCCGGTGTCTCGATTAGTGTTCGCTGCACAGACGCGAGTTAGTCCAGAAGCAAAACTTGAGGTACTCCTCACCAAGTTTTGGGAGGTGGAAGACCTTCCCGCAAAGCCGGAAAAGGAGGATGACGTATTCTGCTGGCGGAATTTCCAGGAGAGCACCCGAAGAGGGAAGGACGGCCGATATGTTGTGTCCCTACCGTTCAAAAGTTCGAATAGCGTCGACTTGGGTCATTCAAGACCGATTGTGCTGGCTCAATTCCTGCGGAATGAAGCACGCCTTCTCAAGGATCCCATCCTAAAAACGCAGTACCATGCCATAATTCAAGTGTACGGGGAATTAAGCCATATGATTCGGGTGACGCCGCTTCAGGATGGGAAAAACTTCTATCTCCCCCATCACGCCGTGTTTAAGCCCGACAGCACCACCACCAACGTACGCGTGGTATTTAATGCGTCGAGGCCCTCCACATGAGGCGTCAGCCTTAACGATGTCTTGCACACCGGGCCTACTTTTCAGGCCGATCTTACGCTACAGGTACTGAAATGACGGTTCTTTCAGTTCGATTTCAACGCCGACATAATGCAGATGTATCGACAAATCCGAGTCGACCCCAGGCATACCCCTTTTCAGCGGATCCTCTACCGAGATCGTTGCGGCAGTATTCAGGATTATGAGCTACAAACTGTCACGTTTGGGGTTAACTACGAGCCATTCTCGACGATCCTATTACAATTGGCACAAGATGTGCAATCGATGTACCCTCAGTCGAGCGAAATCCTTCGGAACTACATGTATTTTGATGATGTCCTTGCCGGCGTTCATACTGAAGACGACGCACGTCTTGCTTCTTTTAGAAAAAAATAAAATTAAGCAAAAATAAATAAATTATGAGAAAGTATTAGATTTTAAAATAGAAATAGGAGACCAAGTT
Source organism: Drosophila willistoni (assembly GCF_018902025.1). Lineage (NCBI taxonomy): Eukaryota > Metazoa > Arthropoda > Insecta > Diptera > Drosophilidae > Drosophila > Drosophila willistoni. The sequence continues at coordinate 3,175,735 of NW_025814416.1, forward strand.
TATCTAAAGAATGAAACAGGTCATAAACTAGAATCTTCTTATATAGGACCGTTTGAGGTCATTAGTATAGAGAAAAATAATAATGTAGTTATAAAGAATAGGAAAAATAGGGAACAAAAAGTTCATAAGGATAGACTAAAAAGGATTAACAAATAAAACACAAAAAAATATATATATAACAAAACAAAAAAAATAAAAAAAAAAAAAAAAAAAAATTTATAAAGATTATATATATATACCTTTCAAAATTAAAAAAAAAAAAACATATATTTGTTTTGTTAAATATAAATGTATGTTTTGCCGGCTCGAGGTCAAATTTTCTTTTGTGAATAAAACAAAATAATAATATTTTGTGTTGTTCTTTTCCGATATATTTCGACCACTCATCGGTGGTCGTCTTCAGGGCAACTATAAAAACATTTAATTGTGATTAACTTTAACATAACATAATATAACAACAAGAAACACCTACTTATTTTTACACGTCCGCACACTGTGACGTGGAGCTACACACTGACTTGTCCCTAATAAATGCCTGTATAAATGCGCGCAGTTGTCTGTATCTACCTTATAATTAAGTCTTATATTTGTCGGTGTATTTATTATGTGCAGCATCTCCAAAGTATAACGTTTGTTGTAATGTTGTTCTTGGTCTATTATGTTTACTTCGTCAAAATTTGGGGAATGTCCACTGGCAGCACAGTGGGCCATAAGTGCTGTTTTTTGTATATTGGAGTGTTGCCGAAGTTTATAGTCAGATCTATGTTGTGATAGTCTAGTTTTTAGCCTCGATTTGGTTGTCCCTATATACATTTTATCACAGCTTTCTTCGTTTGTCCCGTTGCACGGTATTTTATATACTACGTTACTCTTGTCCATTGTATCAATCTTGCTTTTTGTCCTGTTGAAAATACTCCGTAGCGTGTTGTTGGGTTTATGTGCTATCTGTATTTGTTCTTTGTCATAGCAATCCGAGTTTGCCAATCTTTCCGACAGTTGTGGAACATATGTGACAGACATAAAGCGTTTTGTCGAAACCTCTTTATTGGTTTTCTTATTGTTGGATTTTAGTAAAGTCCTTATGGTGTAGTTTGGAAAGTCATTAGCCTTTAAAATTCGTCGTATTTCTTTCTTCGTTTCTTCGTGAAAAATTGGGTCCGATATGTTGAGCATCCGTTGTATACAACCTCTTGCTGTATTCATTATCATCGACTTCGGATGTTTGGAGTTGAAGTTGATGATTCGTCCTGATGATGTTGGCTTTTTGTACCATTTTAATTTTAGCTCGTTTCCTCGTCTGTGTATTGATGCGTCTAGATATGTCAATTTGTTGTCATTTTCTAACTCTATTGTAAACTTTATGTTTCTGTCAAATGAATTTAGGTTGTCAAGTGTGTTTTGGATCTCGTCTTCTTTAATTATGGCAAAAAGGTCATCTACATATTTCGTCATAACTCTAGGTGGTCGTTGTAGTGTTCTCATCATTTTGTCCAAGAGTTCTTCCATAATTATATCGGCTATTATTGGTGATGCTGGTGAGCCCATAGGCATTCCTTTTAGTTGTGTGTATATCTTGTCCTTGTATTTAAAATATCTGTTCTCTTGTATACAAAAACGTACTATTTCCATGAATGTTGATTTTGGAATGTTAGTGTGCGCTTTTATTTTTATCCACTTTTCCCTAATATTGTCAAGTGCCAATTCTATCGGAATACTTGGAAAAAGGGAGACTACGTCAAATGATATCAATCGTTCATCATCGCAAATATATGTGTCATTGATCCTTGTCTTAAATTCTGAGGCGTTCTTTACGTTGTATGTTGAGTCTGCTGTTATATTTTTTAATATGTTGACTATGTATTTACATAGTCCGTATGATGGAGAACCAATTGATGAGCAGATTGGTCTCAATGGCGTACCTTCTTTATGAATTTTAGGTAATCCATATATTCTTGGTGGAATTGATGTGTTTGTTATAAGCTTATTTCGTTCGGTCCGTGAAATAAGTTCTTGTTTGTATAATTTTTCCACCAATTCGTTGTTTCTGGTCTGTAGTCTTGTGGTCGGGTCCTTCCTTAAAGTTCTATATGTATTTAAATCGTTAAGTATATTATCCATTTTATTGTCATACTCAGTCTTATCCATTGCAACTGTCTTATTCCCTTTATCAGAAGTTAAAATTAATATGTCGTCATTCTGTCTAAGAAATTTCCTTGTTTGCTCCACTGTGTCAAGTATTGCACGATCAGCTGCGTCTTCTTTGTTAGATGTTTTGTGGTCTTTTATTAATAAAGAGAATTTTGTGCGTGCTTCCTCTTGTTTCTCTTTGTCTTTTAGAGTCTGTACTAGCTCCTCTCCGTCTGCTATATATTTAAAGAGAGGGAATTTTCTCTTCTCCACTGGGATTGCGAACTTAGGGCCTTTCGCCAGTAACGCTTTTACGTCGGTCGGAAATTCTATATTCGTCTTATTTACAAACCAATCGTCTGTGTTGTTGTTGTTCTTGTTCAAGAGAACGCTGTTCCGTTGTTTTCGTAGTCTCTCATATTTAGATTCGTGATGTCTCTTCAAAGTTGTTGATAATTTTTCGGCTATCGTGCTCTCACTCTTCATGAATGTTTTAAAATCATTTCCGTCCAGCTGTTCTTGTAACTTTTTTGTTGCTTTTTCCTTCTCTTTGTTTTGTCTGGCTAGTATGTTATGTTTATGTTTTATTAATAAGCTTAATATCTTCGTGTTAAAATTATGAGTATGTCTTTCTAATATTTTGTTAATGTCCGAATATGTGTCAGTATCTTTTGTGAAAATCCTATCGTATTTTGAGTTATTGCTAATAAATTTTGGGACTAATTTTGATTTCCTACATTTTAAGAGAAATTTTATGCTAGACTTAAGTTTTACTGATTTTTTTGTTGTTGATTGGTACTTGTTAATCTCCGTCTTATATTTGTTATAGTTGGACTTAATTTCTGCATAAGCCATGGTGTTGGAATATGCTTTCGGCGTGCCTTCCGTTCAAGTTAATTGTTGATTTTTTGCGACCTTTTATTGTTAAATGTATGTTTTGCCGGCTCGAGGTCAAATTTTCTTTTGTGAATAAAACAAAATAATAATATTTTGTGTTGTTCTTTTCCGATATATTTCGACCACTCATCGGTGGTCGTCTTCAGGGCAACTATAAAAACATTTAATTGTGATTAACTTTAACATAACATAATATAACAACAAGAAACACCTACTTATTTTTACACGTCCGCACACTGTGACGTGGAGCTACACACTGACTTGTCCCTAATAAATGCCTGTATAAATGCGCGCAGTTGTCTGTATCTACCTTATCTACAGGCATTTATTAGGGACAAGTCAGTGTGTAGCTCCACGTCACAGTGTGCGGACGTGTAAAAATAAGTAGGTGTTTCTTGTTGTTATATTATGTTATGTTAAAGTTAATCACAATTAAATGTTTTTATAGTTGCCCTGAAGACGACCACCGATGAGTGGTCGAAATATATCGGAAAAGAACAACACAAAATATTATTATTTTGTTTTATTCACAAAAGAAAATTTGACCTCGAGCCGGCAAAACATACATTTAACAATAAAAGGTCGCAAAAAATCAACAATTAACTTGAACGGAAGGCACGCCGAAAGCATATTCCAACACCATGGCTTATGCAGAAATTAAGTCCAACTATAACAAATATAAGACGGAGATTAACAAGTACCAATCAACAACAAAAAAATCAGTAAAACTTAAGTCTAGCATAAAATTTCTCTTAAAATGTAGGAAATCAAAATTAGTCCCAAAATTTATTAGCAATAACTCAAAATACGATAGGATTTTCACAAAAGATACTGACACATATTCGGACATTAACAAAATATTAGAAAGACATACTCATAATTTTAACACGAAGATATTAAGCTTATTAATAAAACATAAACATAACATACTAGCCAGACAAAACAAAGAGAAGGAAAAAGCAACAAAAAAGTTACAAGAACAGCTGGACGGAAATGATTTTAAAACATTCATGAAGAGTGAGAGCACGATAGCCGAAAAATTATCAACAACTTTGAAGAGACATCACGAATCTAAATATGAGAGACTACGAAAACAACGGAACAGCGTTCTCTTGAACAAGAACAACAACAACACAGACGATTGGTTTGTAAATAAGACGAATATAGAATTTCCGACCGACGTAAAAGCGTTACTGGCGAAAGGCCCTAAGTTCGCAATCCCAGTGGAGAAGAGAAAATTCCCTCTCTTTAAATATATAGCAGACGGAGAGGAGCTAGTACAGACTCTAAAAGACAAAGAGAAACAAGAGGAAGCACGCACAAAATTCTCTTTATTAATAAAAGACCACAAAACATCTAACAAAGAAGACGCAGCTGATCGTGCAATACTTGACACAGTGGAGCAAACAAGGAAATTTCTTAGACAGAATGACGACATATTAATTTTAACTTCTGATAAAGGGAATAAGACAGTTGCAATGGATAAGACTGAGTATGACAATAAAATGGATAATATACTTAACGATTTAAATACATATAGAACTTTAAGGAAGGACCCGACCACAAGACTACAGACCAGAAACAACGAATTGGTGGAAAAATTATACAAACAAGAACTTATTTCACGGACCGAACGAAATAAGCTTATAACAAACACATCAATTCCACCAAGAATATATGGATTACCTAAAATTCATAAAGAAGGTACGCCATTGAGACCAATCTGCTCATCAATTGGTTCTCCATCATACGGACTATGTAAATACATAGTCAACATATTAAAAAATATAACAGCAGACTCAACATACAACGTAAAGAACGCCTCAGAATTTAAGACAAGGATCAATGACACATATATTTGCAATGATGAACGATTGATATCATTTGACGTAGTCTCCCTTTTTCCAAGTATTCCGATAGAATTGGCACTTGACAATATTAGGGAAAAGTGGATAAAAATAAAAGCGCACACTAACATTCCAAAATCAACATTCATGGAAATAGTACGTTTTTGTATACAAGAGAACAGATATTTTAAATACAAGGACAAGATATACACACAACTAAAAGGAATGCCTATGGGCTCACCAGCATCACCAATAATAGCCGATATAATTATGGAAGAACTCTTGGACAAAATGATGAGAACACTACAACGACCACCTAGAGTTATGACGAAATATGTAGATGACCTTTTTGCCATAATTAAAGAAGACGAGATCCAAAACACACTTGACAACCTAAATTCATTTGACAGAAACATAAAGTTTACAATAGAGTTAGAAAATGACAACAAATTGACATATCTAGACGCATCAATACACAGACGAGGAAACGAGCTAAAATTAAAATGGTACAAAAAGCCAACATCATCAGGACGAATCATCAACTTCAACTCCAAACATCCGAAGTCGATGATAATGAATACAGCAAGAGGTTGTATACAACGGATGCTCAACATATCGGACCCAATTTTTCACGAAGAAACGAAGAAAGAAATACGACGAATTTTAAAGGCTAATGACTTTCCAAACTACACCATAAGGACTTTACTAAAATCCAACAATAAGAAAACCAATAAAGAGGTTTCGACAAAACGCTTTATGTCTGTCACATATGTTCCACAACTGTCGGAAAGATTGGCAAACTCGGATTGCTATGACAAAGAACAAATACAGATAGCACATAAACCCAACAACACGCTACGGAGTATTTTCAACAGGACAAAAAGCAAGATTGATACAATGGACAAGAGTAACGTAGTATATAAAATACCGTGCAACGGGACAAACGAAGAAAGCTGTGATAAAATGTATATAGGGACAACCAAATCGAGGCTAAAAACTAGACTATCACAACATAGATCTGACTATAAACTTCGGCAACACTCCAATATACAAAAAACAGCACTTATGGCCCACTGTGCTGCCAGTGGACATTCCCCAAATTTTGACGAAGTAAACATAATAGACCAAGAACAACATTACAACAAACGTTATACTTTGGAGATGCTGCACATAATAAATACACCGACAAATATAAGACTTAATTATAAGGTAGATACAGACAACTGCGCGCATTTATACAGGCATTTATTAGGGACAAGTCAGTGTGTAGCTCCACGTCACAGTGTGCGGACGTGTAAAAATAAGTAGGTGTTTCTTGTTGTTATATTATGTTATGTTAAAGTTAATCACAATTAAATGTTTTTATAGTTGCCCTGAAGACGACCACCGATGAGTGGTCGAAATATATCGGAAAAGAACAACACAAAATATTATTATTTTGTTTTATTCACAAAAGAAAATTTGACCTCGAGCCGGCAAAACATACATTTAACAATAAAAGGTCGCAAAAAATCAACAATTTGTTAAATATATATATAGATATCTTTCAAAATTGAAAAAAAAATAAGAATAAATAATAATTTCTTTTTCCTTACACAACATAATATATAAAATATATAAAAATAATAATAATAATAATTTTTATATTAAATAACTCCAATATATTACGTTATTTTTTTAAAAAGGGGATGTGTAGTATGTTGTATGTCAAATGAGCATATGCCCACTGTATTGTAGCGGACCCACCATTGAAGGAGTCGATCTCCAAGAGGCAGGTTTTGTCCCATATCGCTAAACTCTTTGACCCCGCTGGCTGGCTATCACCATTTGTTATTCGAGCGAAGATATTCATGCAGCAACTCTGGTCAACCGAACTGGGCTGGGATGACGTTCTGCCGTCTCTCCTGCTGCAGCAATGGCACGAATTCCTGCATGATTACCCAGGCCTTAGTCAACTCCGCATCCCCCGTTGGCTAAACACCTGCGATACGCTCTCGTGGGAGCTTCATGGCTTCTGTGACGCGTAACAGAAAACGTACGAAGCAGCCCTATATGTGCGGGTTCGGTATCGCGATCAAGTAAGCGTCCATTTATTAACGGCTAAGACCCGTGTAGCTCCGGTCAAAATAGTCTCGCTGCCTCGGCTGGTGTTGTGCGGAGCGGTTTTGCTATCCGATTTCTAGGCGTCAATCGTTCCTGAACTCCCAATCACACCTGCAACCTCCCAGTTTTGGACCGACTCCACCATGTTGGCTTGGCTTAATAAACCCCCGTGTAGTTAGTCCACCTTCGTGATCAATCGAGTATCCAGCATCTCCAAAAGCACCAGTGGCCAAAGCTGGTCACAGGTGCGTTCCGCTGATCTGGCAAGCCGTGGAGTCTCCGCGGCCGAGCTGTCGGCAAGTAGCCTCTGGTGGCATGGGCCGGACTGGCTCCTGCGGGATACCGAGTACTGGCCAACTCTCAACAAAGAACTTCCAGACACCCAGCGGAGATACGGGCCCTTGGTGAAGGGCGACCCCTTCCGTCATCCAGCACGCTACTCAATTTGAACCCATTTCTCGACCAACATGGGATACTCCGCTCCTGCGGACGACTCCGGGCCGCTGAATCCCTTCGGTATGATGAATGGCACCCTATTCTTCTCCCCTACAATACCCATTTCACGCGCCTGCTCGTCGAATTCGCCCACCGCAGCACGTTGCATGTCGGCAATCAACTGATGGTGCGGTATCTGCGAACAAAAGCCTGGATTCCACGGATCAAGAATCTGGTGAAGTCCCACACCAAGGGGTGTAAAGTCTGCATCGTTCATCGTCGACGACTACAGACTCAAATGATGGGTGATCTCCCTCGAGAGCGCATCACGTACTCCAGGCCCTTATGGGTTATGTCTGCGTCTTTGTGTGTTTCAGCACGAAGGCGATCCATCTCGAGTCTACCTCCGACCTCACCACTGAATGATTTCTCGCAGCCTTCTCTCGGTTTGTCGCACGGAGACAATGCCCACAGCGCATTTACTTCGATGGCAATGGCAAAACCTTCGTAGGGGCCACAATGGCGCTCGAAAAAGACGCCACCAAGCTTGATACAATGAAGGCATTTCCCCAGCGTATTTTATCCAGGCAGTTCATTCCGCCGAGCGCCCCCCATATGGGAGGACTGTGGCAGGGGTCAAAAGTTTTGAGACCCTATTTTACCAGTTGTCGTCTACTGTTAAGTCACCGCTGGAAAAGTGAATACCTCAAGGAGCTCCACAAACGGAATAAGTGGAAATCACCGGCTCGCAGTCTCCAGACCGGCGACCTCGTGATCGTGTCCGAAGGTAATCTCCCCTCCAACGAGTGGCGCTTAGGGCGAATTGAGCACACTCTGCCCGGGGCTGACGGTCTCGCTCGAGTGGCTGATGTCACAACAGCGCGTGGGTCTATCCGAAGACCCGCAGCGATGCTCATTGCAAGACAACAGGAGTCCTGAGCCTAAAAACACATATTGCCTCCCAATTCCTCCGAGGGGAAAAGCGGTTCCGGGCGGTGCTTATAAATAAGTACTGCCTCAATTGCTTGGCACACGAGCACTCATCCGACGCGTGCCGGAGTCGCCATGGTTGCCGACGATGAGGGCAAAGTCACCACAACCTGCTCCATATGGCCGACCAGCCGCTGAGACGACGCTCCCTAGCCCGGCGTCACAGCCAGTCACCCTCCCCCGGACGAGATGCACCACCGCCACAACCCCGTCCCCTCCAGAAGGCGCACCCGAGATTTCCCTGTCCTCCCTTCTCCAACCAGGACGACGACTGTCTTGCCAACAGCAATCCTCTGGTTGGGGAACGGCTCGAAATCCTTCGAGTCCCGGGTCCTCGATGTGTGTGCGACTGAAAGCCGCATCAATCTTTCGTTTGCCGGTCATCGTAGTCGAAGAGGACCTGCTCATCCGCACTCCCATTCGGGAAGTGCCGGTGCCGGTCCGTGAGAAATTCGCCAACCTGATCCTGGCCGACCCCAATTTCTATCGGCCGGCGTTGGTGTCCGTGGTGCTCGGGACAGACCTCTATCCTGAGGTTATCCAACCAGGCTGTGTGCCCGGTCATAGCGGTACTCCCGCAGCCCAGAGCACAGTGTTCGGATGGGTCGTCTCCGGCTCCTGTGAGATCTAGGCGCTCCAGGACGCTGCCGTCCCCCATCCTACATATGTCCAGGGTGACAATTGCAACATGTTGCAAGGGGGGCGGTATGTTCACGCCACCGGGTGAACAGCAGAGAGCGGCGAAGAGCAGTGAAGAGTGTGGAGGGAGGAGGGTTTTTTGATCCTCGGCGGCTACGGTCACTCTGGGGGGCGTGACTTGATATTCTGATGGGCATCGCCACATTATTATGTTGAAGGGAAGACGTATTAATTTTCTTATACAGCTTAGGGATTGCCGAAAGTTTGGCAATGCCACGGTAGTTAGAAACATCCGATTTGCTAGCCTTTAAGTCTCACTCGATAAAAAAAATAACCAAGATAAAGGCTTAGTTAGGGAAATCGAACACATTTTAAGGATGCAACTAGGTATATTATCAGGACCGGGAACGAAGGAAGACGTCATAGATGACAAGCTACGGTTGTAAAGTGAAGGAAGATTAATAAGAAGAAGTCTGCTAGAACAAGAAGGTAGGCGAAGACTCGGGTCCCAATTAAGACCGCGTAACGCAAACTTAAGGAATTGCTTCTGTACCGATTCAATACTACGCTGGTGATCATCATATTGCGGATTCCACACTGGCGAGCAATATTCGCGAGTAGGGCGAACTAACGAAGTGTATAAAACCTTTGTTACATAGGGATCATCAAATTCTTTGGCCCAACGCTTAATGAAGCCAAGAAGGCTGCATGCTCTATTGACAATTGAAGAAATATAAACATTAAATGAAAGTTTTGGGTCAAACATAACGCCTAAGTCTTAATAGACTTAGAGTAATGAGCTAGGAACGAAGACAAACGACTGAAAGTCATAAAAGAACACTTAGAGGCATTAAGATGTAATTTATTAACGTGGCACCAATCACAGAACGCATCGAGATCTGATTGCAAGTACTGTTGGAAAGAAGGATCATTATAGGAATAACAAATCTTGACGTCATCCGCAAACATGAGCACGCGTGAATGAGCCAAGGCCAAAGGCAAATCATTTATAAACAGTGGGCCCAGATGATTGCCTTGGGGTACACCTGACGTAACTCGAACTGTTTTAGATATCGACGAACGAATAGGTTCTGCCAATAAGATACGGCTTTAACCAAGCCAATAGTTTCGGGGAAAAACCCATGACGTTAAGTTGCGCGAGAAGCATAGAATGATCAACCGTATCGAAAGCCTTAAGCCTAAAGTCAGTATAAATAACATCAGTTTGACACTTTTTACGGAAGCCATGGTGTACAAGGGTAGTCAATTCTAAAAGGTTAGTAAGCGACGAACGACCTTTCATGAAGCCATGCTGACAAGGAGAAATAGTGGATCTGGATAGGTGTTGAAGGAAAGCCGTAATAATTTTTTCAAACAGCTTAGGATTTGCCGAAGTTAGTTTCTTCTTCTTAGTTTCTTTTGGGTTCTTATAAAATTCAACCTTACAGCGAACGATATAATTATTGTAGCATTGAGTGTTTAAAAGACAAAATTGAGATTTGGCTATACAGTAATTTGCATAGTCAAGTCGTGAACCAGTTTTTTTAAATCTTTTAAAATATCTCGATTTAATGTTACGGAGATTAGAGAGCCTACGTGTGAACCAGACTGGCGCGCTAGAGGCGGTAGAGACATTCACATAAGGAACGCATTTATCAATTAGAGAATTAAGAGCAGAGTAGAAAAACTTCACTGCACAATCTATATCGCAGCACTCAAATAGAAATGACCAATCAAAAGAGAAAAAAGGGCTGTTAAGAAGATTTAAATTTGTTTTACGAAAACATCTACGACGAGAATTTGAGATGTTATTAAATGAATTAGTAGCTGAAGTGTAAGAAATAGTAACATCAATGGTAGGATAATAAGGATCTTCAGATTTCACTAGCGGCGGTGTTTGTGATATAGCACTAACAGTGGGATCAGAGACAAAAACAAGATCAAGGATTCTTTTAGAAGAGTTAAGGAAAGAATTCAACTGATATAGCGGACATTCAAGTAGGCTATCAAGAAACATGTTGAGATGAAGGAATTAAAAAAGATAGATTATCATCAACAAGCCAAGAAATATTAGGCAAGTTAAAATCACCTAAAACTATAAGAAAATCACGATCTTTAAGACGACTAAAAATAGTCCGTAAAGCATCAGCATGGTGCATATAGGTCATGATATCAGAAGCTGGAGGAATATATGAACAAGAGATAAGAGATAACAAGAGGCTTAAGTTAGAACATGTAACTTCGACGCAAATAAACTCAACACCTAAGGGCAGATCAATCGACACAACACTTGAACAAAACAGAGGAGTTAGGCCAAGTTTCAGAGAAAGCTAATATGTCAGCCGAAAAGGCTTGGCTATCAAAGAAAAGGTTCGAGAGCTTGGTAAGAAGTCCTCTTACATTTTGTTAATGAATGCAAAGACTAGACGTTATTAGTTTTTTGAAGCAGAAGATAAATTAGGAAGGTGGACAGGCAACGGACGGGAGCGCTTATTGGGCGCAAACTCGTGTACAACTAGGCCCTCTGGCCAGAAATTAGTGTCAACCATAGCTGAGAAATACTCATTTGGTACTGTAATTTTAAAAGAGGAGATTTCGCGAGGCCTAGAAAACTTTAACTTTTGAATTAAAACCTTAGCAGGGCATATATTACCAATGCAAGCTGCCACAGATGATTCAGAAGTATCTGGAGCAAGCCTAGAGATAAATAATTGTTTGCGATGAGGCACTACAGTTAGTAGAGGCGGGGGAGCATTGGGATCCGCAAGTGATTGAGAGTCAGCATGATCCTGTAATTGATCAGAGTTCCCGTGAGGGATAGATTGAGGTACACCAGGGCTTGTAATGGGTACTTCAATCTGAAAAGAAGAGCATAAAGAGGGACAAGAGGATGGTGTAGGCGAAAGTAAAATGGGAGACGATATAATAGAGAGTGCTGGCGACTGCTTACGAGGCAACTCAAGGGTACATTTCTTGGTCGACTTCTCAGAAGGAGGAACAAACTTGAATTGCGACAATAAATGTACGCTAGAGTCACACTCGTTAGACAGCTGTTTTGCCAGTTTGTTTAAAGAAAGAAACTTTAAACGAAGAACCCTATACATACGGCTGAAATCAAGCTGCTGGCTGGCACAAGATGGGCAAGTCCAGCGCATTAAGCCAAGCTCAGGCTTAGACACAGACAAACCAGAAAATTTGTCGTAGTCGCGGCCATTGAGGGCAGCACATTTAAAGTGAATAAGATTATCGCAAAGCAAGATATTGCTCTATACTGATCATCAAAACGATCAGAATGCTTGCAAGTAGGTATACAACAAGTTATTATAAAGCCAAAAGAAACACAAGGCAAAAAAAAATAAGTAAATTTATATATATAGGAATATATAAAATTAAATATATAATAAATTTAAATACACAGCACAAAGATAATTATCGATAAAAAATCAATAATTACAAATAAAACAAAAAGACAGCTAGAGTGCACAGCACAAAAGAGAGTGCAAGAACAGTTATAAGTCGAGCTTTGAGAGGCCTTACAAAAGTGATTACACGGGAGAGAAGCTGAGCACAAGCACAAAGCAGAGAGAACAACAAAGCCACTAGCACTGATGGTATGATGGGGGCGATGAGGGGAGAAACTGCAGAAGCAATGACGAGAGAGAAAAATAAAAACAGAACTACATTGGCATGTAGAAGTTAATGGATAAATTATCGTTTTATTGCGCTACAAGAAAAAAATCTGACGCGCTGCAGATCTGACGTTGACGATTTTTAAAAAAAATTTCCTACCGCGACGCGCCTAAGAGAGCTTCGCTCTAAAATAAAATGCACCAAACACTAATCACGAAAAAGAAAAAACTGTTTAAACTGTTTAATTTGGCGAATTATGGAAATAAAACACAAGGGCGTCGAATAGGCAACGATGAAAATTGTGCGGTATATATAGCTGAATCTTGTACCTCCTTAGAAAATAATGTCGATGAGATAAGCACACAACACACACAGGCTGAAGACGAAGTATGAAATTTAGAATAGAAACATGAAAATTTATTTGAATTTAAATGATTTTGAAAATAAAATGATGCAAATTTTGAAGAATCATATTATTAAAAGAAAAGTTGGAATATATAGCGAATACAATGATAATCTATATAATAAATTTCAAAACAAAATTATCGAAATTTTCGAAGGCAATAAAAATGTTAAGTTTGTAAAATGTGTGTTTCATGTTCGTTTCATATTTATGGAATCGTTCAATTTCTTTATATACATCTTCTTCGTTCTCAATGTCTTTTATATTTACCTTTAGTTTTATTGTTTTACAAATTATGGCCGTTAGAAGAAGCCTAGAAAACTTGGTTTATCAATTCCAGCATTTTATTTTCAATGGTGCACGCAATGCGCATACATCAATAGGGTCATCTGTTTCGTCATCTAGCTGTTCAACTACTGGTTCATCATGCAACAACGCATTGTCTTGACCGAAAGCTACCGAAAAACTCTTCTTGCTTATGACATTCCCTACGCAAGGCAGCTAGGTTTGGGGTCTCTACATGTAAAATTTCATGAAATAAGTCAGGACTTAAATTGTTTTGCGTTTCCGTTCAAGTTAAAGTCCCCATTCAAACTTTGAGTTGTTAAACAATTTAATCGATAAATGAAATCTTCTACTGTTACATCTTTGGAGGACCTCGTGTATCGTATATGCCAGTTAAAAATTACACTAGATACTCGATCGGGTCGTTCTGGCACTATCTCTTGGTCAATTGCATTTGGATTACTCCGAATATTAAATGGTCGAGTTCTAACACAATTTTCGAGACTTCTTCGAGGAGCAACTGAGGGTAGTGAAAAGTCCCACTCTAGTTGAGGTTCATCAGTGGATTCATCATAAATGAACTCCCGTGATGCTTAAATTTCTCATGGCGATACGAATTTCCTCGGTAATTACTGATGCCACATTAACTCGATAAGTTTCTAATGAGTTCGAAATAAGTTGTTGAACGCGTTCTTCTGACACTACTTGTGGCTGGTTTGTAATTAAATTTCGTGGTTGTTCACATTGAGGTAGTCCTACAGTTCTTGGATTCTGATTTGGGTTTGCACGAGTATGTGCTCTTGTATTGGGTATTTTTGGTATTGCTCCTGAGACGGCAGAATTGTCTGCTCCAAGAGATTCATTGGTATCGAGCCAAATCTTAAGACAATGTTTATGAAACGTGTGCCGGCATGGGGTCTCTACAATATCTGTCTGTCCACTGGTATCATTGCAAATTACGCATATGAGTGCATTTTCACTTGGCATAGCAGAAGCCAAGTTTTCTGGGCTTCGTCTAACGGCCATAATTTGTAAAGCAATAAAACTAAGGGTAAATATAAATTTTTCGTAATCACGAAAGATACAAGACAACTAACGATAATTTGACGATTCTATTTCGTAAACACGAATTATGGATTCAAATTTCTAAATATCAAAAATAATTTCCTTACAAATTTTGGGACTTCTCCTTTAATAAGAGTTCAACAGCGTTAATACACCCACCACTGCACTTTATTTGCATAAGCTGTATTTGAATGTGTAATTCGTTGAAAGAGGGACTTGCCAGTAACGATTCCAACAAGAACAGTTCTCAATTTCACCTCACTACAACAATTTTATTTGAGATCTAGGAAACTGTATGGCCTGGTAGGTATTCGAACTGTAGCCAGACACATATTCCTAAGCTATATAATTTTCTATACCTTGTATGTTCTATTTATTTAAAATGATTTGTTAAAAATTAAGAAAACATTATTGAAAGGGTATAAAATTTCACTTGGTCCAGCTATAATCTGATACTCATACGTTGGCCTCTCCAAAGTGATATATATTACCATCATATAGCAAGGAAGAAGTTGTTGTAGGAAGTAAAGGAGTGGTTTAAGGACACGTAGGGCAAAAAAATTCCTTGCTTCTTCATGCCCCACGTTGGACGCCATTTATTATGTAACGAACACGCGGGTATCGGAGTGCACTCTCTGTCTTTCTAACAAGTGGCTCGGCTGAGCTCAGGAAAAATGGGGTGGTTCTTGTGCTCTCCCAAAACGCTACATAAGTAAAATGAAGACAGAGATAAGGAATAAAGGACTACACCTAAATAGGTATTTTTGTGCACAGGTAATGGGTGTTATTCGAAGGACCTAGATGTCATTGCCTTCTCTTTACCCACCCAACCTTGTAAAACCTTAAGAATTACCCATATTTTGGCTGTTAAATCTCTCACGTCAGGTGCCCAATTAAAGTAACTTAGCAATTCTTCATTTTATACATATATTCAGTTCAAAGGAGAAAATGGCATATGCCTTTAAGATAAGAAGATAACATCGGATTTCGTATCCCACTTGTATAATAGAAGCATTAACAATAATTTCAAATATGTATAATTCCTAACTAATTCGGTGAGAGTAATCGTACAAAAATGTGTGGGTAGTTTTATAAGTATAAATTTGATCTAAACCAAATTTTACGTTAGGCAATTATTTCAATTTGAAAACTCTGCGGTCACGGCAAGCGGTTATATTTCGCCGATAGTTTTTATGCGGCTATGCCGTACTTACAGTTTGTAGAGTCCAATCCAGTCAGCAGGCCTGATGATGGGTGGAGCACTAGAGGCTATTAAAAAGGGTGGCACCAACATATAACTTGCTGCTCGTTCCCAACGTTATGACTTTTAAAACCTACTATATGGAAATTTCATTATAAATTTTATGTTTGTAAACTTGAACACATGTTTGTACGATACTTAAAGAAAAAAAAGGCTGTTTGAGGGCCCAATACGGGCTTGGAGTGAGGTTGGGGTCATCAATGCTGGGATTCGAATCTGTAGCAACGTCTTCCCACCAGAAATCTCCAGTCTTTGTTGCGAGGGGTTATCCCGTGTCCCAAGGTGAAACATCCACTCCAACAAGGGTTCGCCTAAGAATTAGGCTGGCTGGCTACGCTCCACACAACGATATGTGTGCGCATTTATGGCCAAATCGCTCTCCAACAATTTATCCTATGGTCTGTTCATGGACCGGGTCGACATTTATTTGGTCGTCTCAGAAGACGGCCAGAGCCTTATAGTGGCTAACACAATGGGTACGGGCTTGCATTTAACGGAGGCAAGACAGTGGCAGTGGCGTATTATTTTCATTTTGGATGTTCAGTAATTATAATTGGAACTCGAAAAAAAGAGGCGTGGACTTATGTAATATCCATGAGGGTACCGGAGTGTTACGTCACTCCACGTGCATTGCTTGCACTTGCGGTTTTTTTTTCGCGTTCTCCCTCCTCTTATTCGCACGACTGCACTCTAGCTCAGAACATTCTAGACTCTCTGCACACTATTCAAGCTCAATTTTTGGGCCCTTATCTTGTATGAGCTTTTCAAATGGAAGTGGATCGTGTAAGCTCGGTTTCAAGAGAATTAACAGAAGCTCTAAAGGAAATAGATATGCAAGCACCGCGCGGTGAACTAACACTAAAAGGTATAGAATGGCAATTTATACCAGAGAACTAACCAAATTTTGGAGGCTGATGGGAAAGGCTAATTGGAAGCTTTAAAAGAACACTAGAGGCCGTACTATCCGTCGAAAGTAATGCCACTGAAGTGCTGCAAACTCTTTTTTGAAGCAGAGCATTTGGTAAATAGACAAACGTATATTCTCGAATCGGATGATCCAGATGTCGGCTTAGGATTATGCCCCAATGACAAAACAACAAAAAACACTTATCGCCTGCCAGTGAGAAACCTATGCAGATTAGGAGTGGAATACCGCGATATAAAGGATCGTGCTGAAGACTTGGTTCAACACTAGGGGGCGGAATTATGTCGCAGAAAATATCATTTATTTGTATTTAAGCTAGATACTATTCTGTTCTTGAATCTAGTATATAAGTCAATTTATCTTTTTGTTAAATGATGCCTAAAATAATAAATAAATAAATAAAATACAAAATAAATAATAAAACCACGGCCAATTCCACAACATGTAACTTGCCTTGTACTAAAAAATACTTGATTCTGACAGAGCATCATCTATTTTTATGTCTATTTGCACAGTTAAACTCACATGGTTCGTATAAGTTTTTAATAGATATTGTCTGCCCTTCACTGAGAAATTCGTGCCATTCACATGGCAAAATTGAAATAAATTTTTAAATAATGAAAAACATTTTCAAACAATTTAAAGCTTTGCTGCCGAAGTACATTTTAGCTAACGTTTCAGATCACATAAAATTTTTTGATTTGAAAATAAAGACATAAAAAAAAATGAAAAACCAATTATTGACATATTTGCTTTTGGCATGCACTTTTCATATATGCCTATTGAATAAAAACCCCATTTACGAAACGTTTTTAAGATTTTTATAATAACTTAGTTTTCAATTCTGAGAATACAATTTATAAGTTCAATTTAGTTCTGTTGATAATTTGGGAATATTTTCGTATCGAATAATAATAATTTGTATTTACCTCTAGTCTGGCCACACTAATTTTCTTGTTCAGTTAGTTGTTCTCTTTCATCGTACCATTCGGTTCACAATAAAATAGTCTGAATTAATATTTATATATATACTCTACTGCGAAACTTTTTTCTAGAATTATTGGAGTGGGTCATTATTTATTTATTTACGTCAACTAACACAGCAGTCGACGAAAAAGCTTAAGCTAAAGACAGATAGTAATTAATTGAAAAAGATAGCTTAGCTATATATACAACTAAACATCCCCGACCCGGTGGAGGTGTTTTATTTGCACAAGGTGCCAGCTATGCCCCGATTCAAAGCCAATGTGGTCAGGGATGAGTTGCAGCCAATCCAAGTCCAGAATATTTTCATTGGTTTCGCTGTAGATGATTAAAAAGAATAGCGCAAAGAGAAGTGATAGAAATATGAGGAGAAATTAGGTGAGAAGGGTTGTTAAAAGATTGGCAAAGAACACGAAAAGGTACGTGAAGAGAGTAGTTAGTCAGACATTTACTAAGGTGAATAGGAAAAAAGTTTCTGGTCCGACGTGAGGGAACACAAAAATATAGCGTATCTAGTAAATTAGTAGAAATGATTTCGCCGTTGACTAGTTTATGGAGAAAGAGAATGACAAAAACGAGCCTACGGTTGTAAAGTGAAGGAAGATTAATAAGAAGAAGTCTGCTAGAACAAGAAGGTAGGCGAAGACTCGGGTCCCAATTAAGACCGCGTAACGCAAACTTAAGGAATTGCTTCTGTACCGATTCAATACTACGCTGGTGATCATCATATTGCGAGTTCCACACTGGCGAGCAATATTCGAGAGTAGGGCGAATTAACGAAGTGTATAAAACCTTTGTTACATAGGGATCATCAAATTCTTTGGCCCAACGTTTAATGAAGCCAAGAAGGCTGCATGCTCTATTGACAATTGAAGAAATATAAACATTAAATGAAAGTTTTGGGTCAAACATAACGCCTAAGTCTTAATAGACTTAGAGTAATGAGCTAGGAACGAAGACAAACGACTGAAAGTCATAAAAGAACACTTAGAGGCATTAAGATGTAATTTATTAACGTGGCACCAATCACAGAACGCATCGAGATCTGATTGCAAGTACTGTTGGAAAGAAGGATCATTATAGGAATAACAAATCTTGACGTCATCCGCAAACATGAGCACGCGTGAATGAGCCAAGGCCAAAGGCAAATCATTTATAAACAGTGGGCCCAGATGATTGCCTTGGGGTACACCTGACGTAACTCGAACTGTTTTAGATATCGACGAACGAATAGGTTCTGCCAAAAAGATACGGCTTTAACCAAGCCAATAGTTTCGGGGAAAAACCCATGATGTTAAGTTGCGCGAGAAGCATAGAATGATCAACCGTATCGAAAGCCTTAAGCCTAAAGTCAGTAATACTAGTAAAAAACATACAATTTAAATGTGGGATTGAAAAGGGATAGGGTGTGGGTTCCGAAACAGTAGTAGAATAAGTCGACTGAAAGAATTTAGCAAACATATCTCCAATATCTGAATCATTATTTGCCGTCTGGTCATTAAGTCTGAAGGTGGAGGGTAGTACATTAGAGCGTCTTTTGGAATTAACAAAGTTGTAAAATCTTTTGGGGTTCTTATAGAATTCAACGCTACAGCATTGAGTATTTAAAAGACAAAGTTGAGATTTGGCTATACAATAATTGGCATAGTCAAGTCGCGAACCAGTTTTTTTAAATCTTTTAAAATATCTCGATTTAATGTTACGGAGATTAGAGAGCCTACGTGTGAACCAGACTGGCGCGCTGGAGACGGTAGAGACATTCACATAAGGAATGCATTTATCAATTAGAGAATTAAGAGCAGAGTAGAAAAACTTCACTGCACGATCTATATCGCAGCACTCAAATAGAAATGACCAATCAAAAGAGAAAGTAAGGCTATTAAGAAGATTGAAATTTGTTTTACGAAAACATCTACGACGACAATTTGCGATGTTATTAAATGAATTAGTAACGGAATTGTAAGAAATAGTAACTTCAATGGTAGGGTGATAAGGATCTTCAGGCTTCACAAGGGGCTGTGTTTGTGATATAGCACTAACAGTGGGATCAGAGACAAAAACAAGATCAAGGATTATTTTAGAAGAGTTAAGGAAAGAATTCAACTGATATAGCGGACATTCCAGTAGGCTATCAAGAAACATGTTGAGATGAAGGAATTAAAAAAGATAGATTATCATCAACAAGCCAAGAAATATTAGGCAAGTTAAAATCACCTAAAACTATAAGAAAATCACGATCTTTAAGACGACTAAAAATAGTCCGTAAAGCATCAGCATGGTGCATATAGGTCATGATATCAGAAGCTGGAGGAATATATGAACAAGAGATAAGAGATAACAAGAGGCTTAAGTTAGAACATGTAACTTCGACGCAAATAAACTCAACACCTAAGGGCAGATCAATCGACACAACACTTGAACAAAACAGAGGAGTTAGGCCAAGTTTCAGAGAAAGCTAATATGTCAGCCGAAAAGGCTTGGCTATCAAAGAAAAGGTTCGAGAGCTTGGTAAGAAGTCCTCTTACATTTTGTTAATGAATGCAAAGACTAGACGTTATTAGTTTTTTGAAGCAGAAGATAAATTAGGAAGGTGGACAGGCAACGGACGGGAGCGCTTATTGGGCGCAAACTCGTGTACAACTAGGCCCTCTGGC
The DNA here is from genome assembly GCF_018902025.1 of Drosophila willistoni. Classification (NCBI taxonomy): domain Eukaryota; kingdom Metazoa; phylum Arthropoda; class Insecta; order Diptera; family Drosophilidae; genus Drosophila; species Drosophila willistoni. The sequence goes on from NW_025814416.1 coordinate 3,195,980, forward strand.
CAGAAATTAGTGTCAACCATAGCTGTGAAATACTCATTTGGTACTGTAATTTTAAAAGAGGAGATTTCGCGAGGCCTAGAAAACTTTAACTTTTGAATTAAAACCTTAGCAGGGCATATATTACCAATGCAAGCTGCCACAGATGATTCAGAAGTATCTGGAGCAAGCCTAGAGATAAATAATTGTTTGCGATGAGGCACTACAGTTAGTAGAGGCGGGGGAGCATTGGGATCCGCAAGTGATTGAGAGTCAGCATGATCCTGTAATTGATCAGAGTTCCCGTGAGGGATAGATTGAGGTACACCAGGGCTTGTAATGGGTACTTCAATCTGAAAAGAAGAGCATAAAGAGGGACAAGAAGATGGTGTAGGCGAAAGTAAAATGGGAGACGATATAATAGAGAGTGCTGGCGACTGCTTACGAGGCAACTCAAGGGTACATTTCTTGGTCGACTTCTCAGAAGGAGGAACAAACTTGAATTGCGACAATAAATGTACGCTAGAGTCACACTCGTTAGACAGCTGTTTTGCCAGTTTGTTTAAAGAAAGAAACTTTAAACGAAGAACCCTATACATACGGCTGAAATCAAGCTGCTGGCTGGCACAAGATGGGCAAGTCCAGCGCATTAAGCCAAGCTCAGGCTTAGACACAGACAAACCAGAAAATTTGTCGTAGTCGCGGCCATTGAGGGCAGCACATTTAAAGTGAATAAGATTATCGCAAAGCAAGATATTGCTCTATACTGATCATCAAAACGATCAGAATGCTTGCAAGTAGGTATACAACAAGTTATTATAAAGCCAAAAGAAACACAAGGCAAAAAAAAATAAGTAAATTTATATATATAGGAATATATAAAATTAAATATATAATAAATTTAAATACACAGCACAAAGATAATTATCGATAAAAAACCAATAATTACAAATAAAACAAAAAGACAGCTAGAGTGCACAGCACAAGAGAGAGTGCAAGAACAGTTATAAGTCGAGCTTTGAGAGGCCTTACAAAAGTGATTACACGGGAGAGAAGCTGAGCACAAACACAAAGCAGAGAGAACAACAAAGCCACTAGCACTGATGGTATGATGGGGGCGATGAGGGGAGAAACTGCAGAAGCAATGACGAGAGAGAAAAATAAAAACAGAACTACATTGGCATGTAGAAGTTAATGGATAAATTATCGTTTTATTGCGCTACAAGAAAAAAATCTGACGCGCTGCAGATCTGACGTTGACGATTTTTAAAAAAAATTTCCTACCGCGACGCGCCTAAGAGAGCTTCGCTCTAAAAATAAAATGCACCAAACACTAATCACGAAAAAGAAAAAACTGTTTAAACTGTTTAATTTGGCGAATTATGGAAATAAAACACAAGGGCGTCGAATAAGCAACGATGAAAATAGTGCGGTAAATATAGCTGAATCTTGTACCTCCTTAGAAAATAATGTCGATGAGATAAGCACACAACACACACAGGCTGAAGACGAAGTATGAAATTTAGAATAGAAACATGAAAATTTATTTGAATTTAAATGATTTTGAAAATAAAATGATGGAAATTTTGAAGAATCATATTATTAAAAGAAAAGTTGGAATATATAGCGAATACAATGATAATCTATATAATAAATTTCAAAACAAAATTATCGAAATTTTCGAAGGCAATAAAAATGTTAAGTTTGTAAAATGTGTGTTTCATGTTCGTTTCATATTTATGGAATCGTTCAATTTCTTTATATACATCTTCTTCGTTCTCAATGTATTTTATATTGTTATGTGCGCATTAAGTTTTTGTTAAATCCGTTTATGTTAAAATAAAACGCAACTGTTCTGTTCGAGCCGTCATCCAGAATTGTCTGGACAGTTTATTCATATGCTAGTTTTAGCCTATACATCTTATATGTATTGAATACATTCTGCCGCTTAGGGCGCTGGCAGAGAGAGAGAGTGTGTTGCAGTATATATGTTTGTATGTGTTAGCATATATGTACAGAGGGTACATAGTCAAAAGTGCTTACGCTAGCGATCCCACGCTCAGCGGCCAGTCCGCATAAGTGGCGGATCATATTATTATTATGAATGGTTGCATAAACATAGCAACAAAGTGTTGGTATGTTACTCTTACTTTAATGTTGAGCATATGACCACTTGTTATATTGTATACTCTACAATACTGTGGGCATATGCTCATTTGGCATACAACATACAACACCTCCCTTTTTAAAAGAATAACGTAATATTATGTAGTTATTTATTTGTTTTTCTTAAATACTATGTTGTATATTTTTAATTTTAATTTTTTTTTTTTAATAAAAATGTTTTCTTTTTTTTTTGTAATTAAAAAAAAATTTTTTTTTTTTCAATATGTATATATATATATTCTTATCTCTTTTTTTTTCTTTATTTATTTATCTTTTTTAGTCTATCTTTATGAACTTTTTGCTCCTTATTTTTCTTATTTCTTATAATTATATTGTTATTCTTTTCTATATTAATGACCTCAAATGGTCCTATATAAGAAGATTCTAATTTGTGACCTGTTTCGTTTTTCAAATAAACTTGGTCTCCTATTTCTAGTTTAAAATCTAATACTTTCTTATCGTTTATTTCTTTCTGTTTAATTTTATTTTTTCTAAAAGTATTCTAGCTCTCTTATACGCGTTTTCTAGTCTAAATTTAACTTCCTTAGAATAATCTTCTATATTATATATAGGTTCTATTTTATCTACGCTATTAAATTGTATTGGTAAGTTATTCTGTCTTCCAAAATGCTAGTTCATATGGACAATAATTATGAGCTACAGATGGTGTTGTGTTAAAACAATACACGAAATACTGTAACCATACGTCCCAATCAGTTTTATCTACTGAAATATATGAACGAATGTACTCGTTGAATGTCCTATGACTTCTTTCAACGGTACCTAATGTCTGGTGGTGGTGTGCTGTAGATGTTATGTTATCTATTTTTAGATATCTGCACAAGTCAGTTATAATGGAATTTTTGTATTCTGTTCCCATGTCCGTAATGAACGTCTTCATTGGACCGTACTTCAGAATAAAAGATTCGAATATGGCTTTTGCGACAGTTGTTGCACTTTTATTTGCAATAGGAATTGCTACTAAATACTTTGTCAAATCACATATTAAAGTGATTGCGTATTCATTCCCATTTTCCGAACGTGGTAGTGGACCAATTGTGTCTACTATCACCCTGTCGAAAGCATATTGTGGAGTTTCTGTAATTATCATAGGTGATCTCGTGTGTTTCGTCGTTTTTGACGTCAGGCATTTTGGACATTTATTAATGTACTCTTTTACATGTTTCGTCATGTTTTTCCAATAATATTGTCTTTTTATTTTTGTTATCGTTTTATTTATGCCTGTGTGACCTCCTTGAATTGGATCGTCATGAAATGTAGACAATATAGCTTCTTTTTCTTTTTCATTGTATATTTGGGTCACCGGCTTGAGTAGCGCTACTCTTAATGATTTTAAATTCTTGTTGCCCATATGTTTGAAAGTATCTATCGAAATTGATTCAAAGATCTTTTCGCTCGGTGCCACTTTTAGTTGGCTGACATTATATACACCGGCTTGCCATTCAAGCCTTTGGAAAAACTGACCTAAGTCTAAAATTCCATTGGAGTATAAATCGCTAACATTTATTCTCACTATTACTTTTTTTCCATGTTTCAATAAACATTTCGAATCTGTCATTCGCAAGGTCACTACTTTTCGTACCTCGTCATTTGTTATGACTTCGTATACGTTGGGCTTAGAAGCTTTTTCAAGACTTTGCCTTGGCAATTGTTCTTGTTTGTTTTCTGCGCAGAAATTTTGTTATCTACTTTGGTGCCTGGTAGTGACTTTCAGGACTTTTTTATTCATATCAATTAAATCAGTTATTGTAATTCTGGACAGAGCGTCTGCCACGAAATTATCTTTTCCTCTCAGATATTCTACTGTAAAATCGTATTCTTCTAATTCGAGTCGCATGCGAGTTAATTTTGAACTTGGGTTTATCATCGAGAATAAATATGTTAAGGGGCGATGATCAGTTTTTACTGTGAAATGTTTGCCATATATATATGGTCTGAAATGTGTAATTGCCCAATGTATTGCTGCTAGCTCTTGTTCAGTTGTACTTTTATTGCTTTCACCTTTAGTGAATGCTCTTGATGCATATGCAACTGGGAGTTGGAGTCCATTATAGTTTTGAGTTAAAACTGCTCCACATGCGTGCTTGCTTGCATCTGTGATTATACAAAATTCTTTGCTAAAATCTGGGTACTGTAACACGGTTGGTTTAACAAGTTGTGTTTTTAAATACTGGAATGCCTTTTCACATTCCGCTGTCCATTCGAATGGGACATTCTTTTTGCATAATCTTGTTATATGCCGTGAGTATTCGGCGAAGTTTTTTATGAAACGTCTATAATAATTGCAAAATGCAACGAATCTTCTAGCACTGTCTGCGTCCGTAGGGACTGGATAGTTATTAATAACATCGAATTTTGTATCATCTGGTAAGATTCCTTTGTCGGTGCATCTGTGACCTAAAAATGTCACCTCATGCATGAAAAATGAACATTTTTCTGGATGTAATTTCAATTTGTGTTTTCTACAAAGTGTAAAAACGTCTGTTAGGTTTTTAAGCATGTGTTGTTCAGAACAACCAATAACGATCAAATCATCCATATAAAGGAATGCTTGTGAAGGCTCTAAACCCGAGAATGCTATTGTCATCATTCTCTGAAATGAATTAGGTGCTATTTTTAAACCAAATGGTAATCTCGTGAAGCGATATGAACCATTGTTTGTTGAAAAAGACGTTATGTTCCTTGAGCTTTCCTCAAGTTCAATTTGGTGGAAACCTGACATTAAGTCAAGGCATGAAAAATATTTAGCTCTACCCAGTTGATCAAGAATATCGTCAATTCTGGGGAGTGGAAATTTGTCTGATAGCAGTTTTTTGTTTATTTGGCGATAGTCAATTACTAATCGCCATTTTTTCTCTTTAGAGTCCGGAAGAGATTTCTTTGGGACCAATAAGAGTGGGCTATTGTAAGGTGAAGTCGATGGTTCAACAATATTTTGTTCAATTAACTTTTCTACTTGTTTTTTAATTTCTTCGGTTTGGCTATGCGGACATCGATAGTTTTTTACATATACTGGCTCTTCGTCCTTAAGTCTCAATTTTGTTTATAAAAGTTGTTGGTTGTGATTGGTTCGGTTTCAAGTCCGAACACATCACTATACTCGGTGCATATTTCCATAAGTTGCTTTTTGAACATGATTGGAAAATTTTTCTTTAGTTTACTAATAACAGACTCTGTTCTATTGTTATTTGAAGTTTGAACCACATCGTATTTTGAGAGCGGTTCGAATTTTATTTTATTAATGCCTACTAGTTGGCATTTATCTGTCGTATTTAAAAATCGGACAAAAGTATTTTTGGTTTGGGCAATAGTGTTTGCAATATAAACACCATGCTTGATTTCTTGATTTGGGATGAAAATGCTTTCTTCTTCTGAAGACAAATCTATTTTGCGTATCACTTGGGATCTCGCTGGCAGAAGTGTTGAATTATTACCAGAACTAAATGTTATCGGTACATTAATGGGATACGTTAGGTTTGAAGGTCTGATTATAAACCAATCCTCCGAAGTATTATAATCTAATTGGCAATTAAAAGTCTTTATAAAATCTAGTCCTATTATTCCATCGCAAGGGATTGCAAAATCTGAATGTAGTAAATGAAATTTATATGGAATAATGTATTTCCCTGTTTGTAATTCAATTGAGGCTAGTCCTTTGGAGTTAATTACTCCTTCACCTATGCCTCGAATGTCTATGATTTTATTGAATTGTATGTCATGAAAGACATCGGAATTTTCTTTTATAATTGAAATATCTGCACCTGTATCAATTAGGAATGTAATGATTTTATTTGTCTGAACATTTGTAAATGATACAAAATTATTGAGACTTAAGTATATATTTTACTTTTTAATTTCGAGTATCTGGAGGTGTCTGCGAGTTTCCCGAAGCATCTTGGGCTACTCGGACATAACTGTTTTCGGTATTGCTATTGTATCTGTTTTGGCTGTTACCTCGGTAGTAATTATTTCTACCTCGGCCATTACCTCGACCACCTCTATTGTTGTTTCTGTTATTGTAATTGTTATAGTTGGAGTTGTAGTTTCCGCGGCCATTGCCTCTACCTCTTTGGTAATGGTTACTACCTCCTCTATTATTGCGGCCTCGTTGAAATAATACTGTATTTGCACTTCCAGTCATTTCCGTGCTGCAATGGATATATTTACCCATTACATCATTGAAAGTTACAAAGTTTCCAGCTTCTAATATTACTTTGAGCTTTTCGTGCTCGCAATTTTTAATCATTGCAGAAACAGACTCGCTTGTAGAGAATTTTTCCGCATTGATTGGGTCTAATCCGTTATCAATAAAGGCTGCCTCCAGTTGCTTCCGCAAATTATCCATTTCGGTTGCATACTGGGAAGCAGTTTTGCCTTTTTGTTTTATGTTCATTAGTTTTGCCTTTAAAACGTCAGGAGATTCTCCTTTTACATTTTCTTTGAGCTTATTTATTATCCCTGCAATAGTGGTTTCATTTTCTACTTTATAGAGGATTGTGCCGGTTATTTTTGATTTTATAACCTCAACTGCTATATCCTCTTGGTCTCCCTTAGTTCTTTCCACAATGCGTAATGCAGTTAGGAATCTGTTTAATAATAACTTTTTACCATCAAATTCAGGAACTGAAGTGGAAACCTGTCTAACATATTGCCTGTCTAATTCCACTTGGTTAGCCATTGTACTTTCTTCAAGTGTTTCGATGTCACTATCGATATCACTTTCAGTATCAATAATTGGTTTGGACTCGTCCAAATCCGCTAATTGGCTTTCGTCAAATTCAGCTGGCTGACTTTGATCTTCTGGAATTACTATTACAATATTTCGTCTAGTACTAATATTGTTCAATCTTATTTTCAATGATTTTATCAGTTTTTCACACTGATGCCTATGCTCTTTTGCTAATTTCTCATTAACTTTGTTTACTATTGATAATATGTTATTATACTGTGTTATCAGTATTTGAGCATGGTTTATCAAAGTTTCCGGTCTTATGACTTTATCTGAGTTAATACATTTAAAAGATTTTTCAAATTTATCTTTATGATCATTAATCTTTCGTGCTATCGTACTCCACTCCATATTTTGTCTACAACATTCAGCGGTGCAATCGTACCAAAATTATTGTTGTAGAACCAAGTATGTCATGGTTTTCTTCTACTGTTTTTACCATTACACCTGGTAATGTACTCATTACTATGCCCTTTTCTATTTTGTTGTTTCATATTATTAATGGGCTTGCTGCACAATTAAAAGTATCTATATTTTCGTCTTCGAAATCACCAATTTTTATAAATTCGTAATATTTACTCAATATTATCAAAGAATTTATTCTAAAGTTGGGTTCTCTATTATACACTTTTCTACTATGTCTATCGTCTTAAACAACATCTAGGTTATCGGCCCTACTGGAATATTTTTTCTTAAGGCACTTATTGTGCATCTTATATAGTTTTGTTAAAACGTTTGTTAATAAAAGAATAACAATTATTACAAGCATTAAGGTTATGATTTTCAAATCAACCGAGACAGTTTCGAAATTATTTATGACATTCGCGGTTGAATCCGCTACTTTAGATTCATGATCTAACATATTGTCAACTTTTTCTATGTTACTGTCTTTTGGAATCGCATTAGGGTGCATATAGAAAAAAAAGAAAAAAAATACTTACTCAAGAATATATATATATAAAAAATTTTTTTTTTTTTTCATTTAAAGTTTTGTTTTTTTTTTTTAATTATTTTTCTTGAAACTATTTTCCTAACGCTGCTGAGTTTTATTCTCAGCGCCAGAGACATGGAAAAGTTATTGTTGGTTAGTTACACACGATTGGCTGACATTTTTTATTTAAACAATTAATTGTCCAATCGTGTGTTTTTAGTAGAAAGCCTAATAGTGGTTAGTAGGCGCAACCTGCACTTTCGTGCCTCAGTTTGCTTATTAGAGTTTAAGTCTATGGCAAGTTAGGGCTTGCGCATTACTGCGGCCCGCTTGCGTTTCTGCGCTCTTTGGCGCAGTTCAATTTTGATGTCCTCAATACGCTCTATGCAGCGTTGTCGGTCTTCTTCGTTGGTGCTGGCCTTTAGCAAATCCTGCTGCAGTCTTTTCTGGGTGAGCAGGCGTCTCACCTCACCGCCTCGTTTCGTCTTCTTGGGGATTCTCTTCTGTTGCCGGGCCCTGTACTCCTCTATTGTTAGTGGCCGTGGTCCATCGAATGGATTTGCCTGCAAAGCCTCTTGCAACGTCGGCAAATCCCTTTGTTCGTTAGGAACAGCGGTCTTGAAGGAGGGTTCCGTGGACATCAGTATCTTGTTGTTGATTTAATTGGTTTTATATTAATGTTTCAAATTATTTTTTTTTTTTTATTATTGTTTTTAAATTCCAATTAATTTCTTTTTTTTTTTTGTAAATAATTGGAGAAACGTATGTGTGTTATGGGAGTGCACCTTGGAGCACTCTTTGTTTTGTTTCATTCATCATAGCGCGCACAGTTGTTCGCAATCAATTCAAAATACATTTCACAATTTGCACAAATTATTTTCGTGTTTTTTGGTTTATGTTGAAATGTTAATTAATTTATTTCTTTTTTTTTCACATGTCACGGTCGCCATGTTATGTGCGCATTAAGTTTTTGTTAAATCCGTTTATGTTAAAATAAAACGCAACTGTTCTGTTCGAGCCGTCATCCAGAATTGTCTGGACAGTTTATTCATATGCTAGTTTTAGCCTATACATCTTATATGTATTGAATACATTCTGCCGCTTAGGGCGCTGGCAGAGAGAGAGAGTGTGTTGCAGTATATATGTTTGTATGTGTTAGCATATATGTACAGAGGGAACATAGTCAAAAGTGCTTACGCTAGCGATCCCACGCTCAGCGGCCAGTCCGCATAAGTGGCGGATCATATTATTATTATGAATGGTTGCATAAACATAGCAACAAAGTGTTGGTATGTTACTCTTACTTTAATGTTGAGCATATGACCACTTGTTATATTGTATACTCTACAATACTGTGGGCATATGCTCATTTGGCATACAACATACAACAATATTTACCTTTAGTTTTATTGTTTTACAAATTATGGCCGTTAGAAGAAGCCTAGAAAACTTGGTTTATCAATTCCAGCATTTTATTTTCAATGGTGCACGCAATGCGCATACATCAATAGGGTCATCTGTTTCGTCATCTAGCTGTTCAACTACTGGTTCATCATGCAACAACGCATTGTCTTGACCGAAAGCTACCGAAAAACTCTTCTTGCTTATGACATTCCCTACGCAAGGCAGCTACAGGTAGGTTTGGGGTCTCTACATGTAAAATTTCATGAAATAAGTCAGGACTTAAATTGTTTTGCGCTTCCGTTCAAGTTAAAGTCCCCATTCAAACTTTGAGTTGTTAAACAATTTAATCGATAAATGAAATCTTCTACTGTTACATCTTTGGAGGACCTCGTGTATCGTATATGCCAGTTAAAAATTACACTAGATACTCGATCGGGTCGTTCTGGCACTATCTCTTGGTCAATTGCATTTGGATTACTCCGAATATTAAATGGTCGAGTTCTAACACAATTTTCGAGACTTCTTCGAGGAGCAACTGAGGGTAGTGAAAAGTCCCACTCTAGTTGAGGTTGATCGGTGGATTCATCATGAATGAACTCCCGTGATGCTTACATTTCTCATGGCGATACGAATTTCCTCGGTAATTACTGATGCCACATTAACTCGATAAGTTTCTAATGAGTTCGAAATAAAATGTTGAACGCGTTCTTCTGACACTACTTGTGGCTGGTTTGTAATTAAATTTCGTGGTTGTTCACATTGAGGTAGTCCTACAGTTCTTGGATTCTGATTTGGGTTTGCACGAGTATGTTCTCTTGTATTGGGTATTTTTGGTATTGCTCTTGAAACGGCAGAATTGTCTGCTCCAAGAGATTCATTGGTATCGAGCCAAATCTTAAGACAATGTTTATGAAACGTGTGTCGGCATGGGGTCTCTACAATATCTGTCTGTCCACTGGTATCATTGCAAATTACGCATATGAGTGCATTTTCACTTGGCATAGCAGAAGCCAAGTTTTCTGGGCTTCGTCTAACGGCCATAATTTGTAAAGCAATAAAACTAAGGGTAAATATAAATTTTTCGTAATCACGAAAGATACAAGACAACTAAAGATAATTTGACGATTCTATTTCGTAAACACGAATTATGGATTCAAATTTCTAAATATCAAAAATAATTTCCTTACAAATTTTGGGACTTCTCCTTTAATAAGAGTTCAACAGCGTTAATACACCCACCACTGCACTTTATTTGCAAAAGCTGTATTTGAATGTGTAATTCGTTGAAAGAGGGACTTGCCAGTAACGATTCCAACAAGTATGGCCTGGTAGGTATTCGAACTGTAGCCAGACACATATTCCTAAGCTATATAATTTTCCATACTTTGTCTGTTCTATTTATTTAAAATGATTTGTTAAAAATGAAGAAAACATTATTGAAAGGGTATAAAATTTCACTTGGTCCAGCTATAATCTGATACTCATACGTTGGCCTCTCCAAAGTGATATATATTACCATCATATAGCAAGGAAGAAGGTGTTGTGGGAAGTAAAGGAGTGGTTTAAGAACACGTAGGGCAAAAAAAATTCCTTGCTTCTTCATGCCCCACGTTGGACGCCATTTATTATGTAACGAACACGCGGGTATCGGAGTGCAGTCTCTGTCTTTCTAACAAGTGGCTCGGCTGAGCTCAGGAAAAATGGGGTGGTTCTTGTGCTCTCCCAAAACATGCGCTACATAAGTAAAATGAAGACAGAGATAAGGAATAAAGGACTACACCTAAATAGGTATTTTTGTGCAGAGGTAATGGGTGTTATTCGAAGGACCTAGATGTCATTGCCTTCTCTTTACCCACCGAACCTGGTAAAACCTTAAGAATTACCCATATTTTGGCTGTTAAATCTCTCACGTCAGGTGCCCAATTAAAGTAACTTAGCAATTCATCATTTTATACATATATTCAGTTCAAAGGAGAAAATGGCATATGCCTTTAAGATAAGAAGATAACATCGGATTTCGTATCCCACTTGTATAATAGAAGCATTAAAAATAATTTCAAATATGTATAATTCCTAACTAATTCGGTGAGAGTAATCGTACAAAAATGTGTGAGTAGTTTTATAAGTATAAATTTGATCTAAACCAAATTTTACGTTAGGCAATTATTTCAATTTGAAAAAGTAAAAAAAAAACCAACTAACTCTGCGGTCACGGCAAGCGGTTATATTTCGCCGATTGATTTTATGCGGCTATGCCGTACTTACAGTTTGTAGAGTCCAATCCAGTCAGCAGGCCTGATGATGGGTGGAGCACTAGAGGCTATTAAAAAGGGTGGCACCAACATATAACTTGCTTCTCGTTCCCAACGTTATGACTTTTAAAACCTACTATATGGAAATTTCATTATAAATTTTATGTTTATAAACTTCAACACATGTTTGTACGATACTTAAAGAAAAAAAAGGCTGTTTGAGGGCCTAATGGGTGAGGGGTGAGGTTGGGGTCATCAATGCTGGGATTCGAATCTGTAGCAACGTCTTCCCACCAGAAATCTCCAGTCTTTGTTGCGAGGGGTTATCCCGTGTCCCAAGGTGAAACATCCACTCCAACAAGGGTTCGCCTAGGAATTAGGCTGGCTGACTACGCTCCACACAACGATATGTGTGCGCATTTATGGCCAAATCGCTCTCCAACAATTTATCCTATGGTCAGTTCATGGACCGGGTCGACATTTATTTGGTCGTCTCAGAAGACGGCCAGAGCCTTATAGTGGCTAACACAATGGGTACGGGCTTGCATTTAACGGAGGCAAGACAGTGGCAGTGGCATATTATTTTCATTTTGGATGTTCAGTAATTATAATTGGAACTCGAAAAAAAGAGGCGTGGACTTATGTAATATCCATGAGGGTACCGGAGTGTTACGTCACTCCACGTGCATTGCTTGCACTTGCGGTTTTTTTTTCGCGTTCTCCTTCCTCTTATTCGCACGACTGCACTCTAGCTCAGAACATTCTAGACTCTCTGCACACTATTCAAGCTCAATTTTTGGGCACTTATCTTGTATGAGCTTTTCAAATGGAAGTGGATCGTGTAAGCTCGGTTTCAAGAGAATTAACAGAAGCTCTAAAGGAAATAGATATGCAAGCACCGCGCGGTGAACTAACACTAAAAGGTATCGAATGGCAATTTATACCAGAGAACTAACCAAATTTTGGAGGCTGCTGGGAAAGGCTAATTGGATGCTTTAAAAGAACACTAGAGGCCGTACTATCCGTCGAAAGTAATGCCACTGAAGTGCTGCAAACTCTTTTTTGAAGCAGAGCATTTGGTAAATAGACGAACGTATATTCTCGAATCGGATGATCCAGATGTCGGCTTAGGATTATGCCCCAATGATATAATCAAACAACAAAGTGGATCTATTGAAGCACCATGCAAAATTAATGGATTCAGTGAGAAGAAGACATGGAGGATGACGCAAATGTTAGTGGAAGCATTTTGAAGACGATTCATTGAGGAATATATACCAAGTTTAGTTAACAGATCGAAATGGGAAAAGAATTGCGATAACCTGAAAGAGTGTGAACTCGTAGTAAAATGCATGACACCAAGAGGTGAATGTCCAATTGGAATAGTACTCAAAACACACCCAGGAGAAGATGGAATAGTGAGAGTACCAGACATAAAACCAACAAAAAACTCTTATCGCCTGCCAGTAAGAAACCTACGCAAATTAGGAGTGGAATACCGCGATATAAAGGATCGTGCTGAAGACTTGGTTCAACACTAGGGGGCGGAATTATGTCGCAGAAAATATCATTTATTTGTATTTAAGCTAGATACCGAAAAATACTATTTCTATATATACTATTCTGTTCTTGAATCTAGTATATAAGTCAATTTATCTTTTTGTTCAAAGAAAGAGATGGTCACACTGTTAATAAAAACAATGGCGCAGAAAAACGTGCCTAAAATAATAAATAAATAAATAAAATACAAAATAAATAATAAAACCACGGCCAATTCCACAACATGTAACTTGCCTTATACTAAAAAATACTTGATTCTGACAGGGCATCATCTATTTTTATGTCTATTTGCACAGTTAAACTCACATGGTTCGTATAAGTTTTTAATAGATATTGTCTGCCCTTCACTGAGAAATTCGTGCCATTCACATGGCAAAATTGAAATAAATTTTTAAATAATGAAAAACATTTTCAAACAATTTAAAGCTTTGCTGCCGAAGTACATTTTAGCTAACGTTTTAGATCACATAAAATTTTTTGATTTGAAAATAAAGACATAAAAAAAAATGAAAAACCAATTATTGACATATTTGCTTTTGGCATGAACTTTTCATATATGCCTATTGAATAAAAACCCCATTTACTAAACGTTTTTAAGATTTTTATAATAACTTAGTTTTCAATTCTGAGAATACAATTTATAAGTTCAATTTAGTTCTGTTGATAATTTGGGAATATTTTCGTATCGAATAATAATAATTTGTATTTACCTCTAGTCTGGCCACACTAATTTTCTTGTTCAGTTAGTTGTTCTCTTTCATCGTACCATTCGGTTCACAATAAAATAGTCTGAAATACGTCAACTAACACAGCAGTCGACGAAAAAGCTTAAGCTAAAGACAGATAGTAATTAATTGAAAAAGATAGCTTAGCTATATACACAACTAAACATCCCCGACCCGGTGGAGGTGTTTTATTTGCACAAGGTGCCAGCTATGCCCCGATTCAAAGCCAATGTGGTCAGGGATGAGTTTCACCCAATCCAAGTCCAGAATATTTTCATTGGTTTCGCTGTAGATGATTAAAATGAATAGGGCAAAGAGAAGTGATAGAAATATGAGGAGAAATTAGGTGAGAAGGGTTGTTAAAAGATTGGCAAAGAACACGAAAAGGTACGTGAAGAGAGTAGTTAGTCAGACATCTACTAAGGTGAATAGGAAAAAAGTTTCTGGTCCGACGTGAGGGAACACAAAAATATAGCGTATCTAGTAAATTAGTAGAAATGACTTCGCCGTTGACTAGTTTATGGAGAAAGAGAATGCCAAAAACGAGCCTACGGTTGTAAAGTGAAGGAAGATTAATAAGAAGAAGTCTGCTAGAACAAGAAGGTAGGCGAAGACTCGGGTCCCAATTAAGACCGCGTAACGCAAACTTAAGGAATTGCTTCTGTACCGATTCAATACTACGCTGGTGATCATCATATTGCGAGTTCCACACTGGCGAGCAATATTCGAGAGTAGGGCGAACTAACGAAGTGTATAAAACCTTTGTTACATAGGGATCATCAAATTCTTTGGCCCAACGTTTAATGAAGCCAAGAAGGCTGCATGCTCTATTGACAATTGAAGAAATATTAACATTAAATGAAAGATGGTATCCAATCTAACACAACAGACTTAATAGAGTAATGAGCTAGGAACGAAGACAAACGACTGAAAGTCATAAAAGAACACTTAGAGGCATTAAGATGTAATTTATTAACGTGGCACCAATAATAGAACGCATCGAGATCTGATTGCAAGTACTGTTGGAAAGAAGGATCATTATAGGAACACCAAATCTTGACGTCATCCGCAAACATGAGCACGCGTGAATGAGCCAAGGCCAAAGGCAAATCATTTATAAACAGTGTAAATAACAGGGGGCCCAGATGATTGCCTTGGGGTACACCTGACGTAACTCGAACTGTTTTAGATATCGACGAACGAATAGGTTCTGCCAATAAGATACGGCTTTAACCAAGACAATAGTTTCGGGGAAAAACCCATGATGTTAAGTTGCGCGAGAAGCATAGAATGATCAACCGTATCGAAAGCCTTAAGCCTAAAGTCAGTAATACTAGTAAAAAACATACAATTTAAATGTGGGATTGAAAAGGGATAGGGTGTGGGTTCCGAAACAGTAGTAGAATAAGTCGACTGAAAGAATTTAGCAAACATATCTCCAATATCTGAATCATTATTTGCCGTCTGGTCATTAAGTCTGAAGGTGGAGGGTAGTACATTAGAGCGTCTTTTGGAATTAACAAAGTTGTAAAATCTTTTGGGGTTCTTATAGAATTCAACGCTACAGCATTGAGTATTTAAAAGACAAAGTTGAGATTTGGCTATACAATAATTGGCATAGTCAAGTCGCGAACCAGTTTTTTTAAATCTTTTAAAATATCTCGATTTAATGTTACGGAGATTAGAGAGCCTACGTGTGAACCAGACTGGCGCGCTGGAGACGGTAGAGACATTCACATAAGGAACGCATTTATCAATTAGAGAATTAAGAGCAGAGTAGAAAAACTTCACTGCACAATCTATATCGCAGCACTCAAATAGAAATGACCAATCAAAAGAGAAAATAAGGCTATTAAGAAGATTGAAATTTGTTTTACGAAAACACCTACGACGGGAATTTGAGATGTTTTTAAATAAATTAGTAGCTGAAGTGTAAGAAATAGTAACATCAATGGTAGGATAATAAGGATCTTCAGATTTCACTAGCGGCGGTGTTTGTGATATAGCACTAACAGTGGGATCAGAAACAAAAACAAGATCAAGGATTCTTTTAGAAGAGTTAAGGAAAGAATTCAACTGATATAGCGGACATTCAAGTAGGCTATCAAGAAACATGTTGAGATGAAGGAATTAAAAAAGATAGATTATCATCAACAAGCCAAGAAATATTAGGCAAGTTAAAATCACCTAAAACTATAAGAAAATCACGATCTTTAAGACGACTAAAAATAGTCCGTAAAGCATCAGCATGGTGCATATAGGTCATGATATCAGAAGCTGGAGGAATATATGAACAAGAGATAAGAGATAACAAGAGGCTTAAGTTAGAACATGTAACTTCGACGCAAATAAACTCAACACCTAAGGGCAGATCAATCGACACAACACTTGAACAAAACAGAGGAGTTAGGCCAAGTTTCAGAGAAAGCTAATATGTCAGCCGAAAAGGCTTGGCTATCAAAGAAAAGGTTCGAGAGCTTGGTAAGAAGTCCTCTTACATTTTGTTAATGAATGCAAAGACTAGACGTTATTAGTTTTTTGAAGCAGAAGATAAATTAGGAAGGTGGACAGACAACGGACGGGAGCGCTTATTGGGCGCAAACTCGTGTACAACTAGGCCCTCTGGCCAGAAATTAGTGTCAACCATAGCTGAGAAATACTCATTTGGTACTGTAATTTTAAAAGAGGAGATTTCGCGAGGCCTAGAAAACTTTAACTTTTGAATTAAAACCTTAGCAGGGCATATATTACCAATGCAAGCTGCCACAGATGATTCAGAAGTATCTGGAGCAAGCCTAGAGATAAATAATTGTTTGCGATGAGGCACTACAGTTAGTAGAGGCGGAGGAGCATTGGGATCCGCACGTGATTGAGAGTCAGCATGATCCTGTAATTGATCAGAGTTCCCGTGAGGGATAGATTGAGGTACACCAGGGCTTGTAATGGGTACTTCAATCTGAAAAGAAGAGCATAAAGAGGGACAAGAAGATGGTGTAGGCGAAAGTAAAATGTAATAGAGAGTGCTGGCGACTGCTTACGAGGCAACTCAAGGGTACATTTCTTGGGCGACTTCTCAGAAGGAGGAACAAACTTGAATTGCGACAATAAATGTACGCTAGAGTCACACTCGTCAGACAGCTGTTTGGCCAGTTTGTTTAAAGAAAGAAACTTTGAACGAATATCCCTATACATACGGCTAAAATCAAGCTGCTGGCTGGCACAAGATGGGCAAGTCCAGCGCATTACGCCAAGCTCAGGCTTAGACACAGACAAACCAGAAAATTTGTCGTAGTCGCGGCCATTGAGGGCAGCACATTTAAAGTGAATAAGATTATCGCAAAGCAAGATATTGCTCTATACTGATCATCAAAACGATCAGAATGCTTGCAAGTAGGTATACAACAAGTTATTATAAAGCCAAAAGAAACACAAGGCAAAAAAAAATAAGTAAATTTATATATATAGGAATATATAAAAAAATTTAAATACACAGCACAAAGATAATTATCGATAAAAAATCAATAATTACAAATAAAACAAAAAGACAGCTAGAGTGCACAGCACAAGAGAGAGTGCAAGAACAGTTATAAGTCGAGCTTTGAGAGGCGGCCTTACAAAAGTGATTACACGGGAGAGAAGCTGAGCACAAGCACAAAGCAGAGAGAACAACAAAGCCACTAGCACTGATGGTATGATGGGGGCGATGAGGGGAGAAACTGCAGAAGCAATGACGAGAGAGAAAAATAAAAACAGAACTACATTGGCATGTAGAAGTTAATGGATAAATTATCGTTTTATTGCGCTAAAAGAAAAAAATCTGACGCGCTGCAGATCTGACGTTGACGATTTTTAAAAAAAATTTCCTACCGCGACGCGCCTAAGAGAGCTTCGCTCTAAAAATAAAATGCACCAAACACTAATCACGAAAAAGGAAAAACTGTTTAAACGGTTTAATTTGGCGAATTATGGAAATAAAACACAAGGGCGTCGAATAAGCAACGATGAAAATTGTGCGGTAAATATAGCTGAATCTTGTACCTCCTTAGAAAATAATGTCGATGAGATAAGCACACAACACACACAGGCTGAAGACGAAGTATGAAATTTAGAATAGAAACATGAAAATTTATTTGAATTTAAATGATTTTGAAAATAAAATGATGGTAATTTTGAAGAATCATATTATTAAAAGAAAAGTTGGAATATATAGCGAATACAATGATAATCTATATAATAAATTTCAAAACAAAATTATCGAAATTTTCGAAGGCAATAAAAATGTTAAGTTTGTAAAATGTGTGTTTCATGTTCGTTTCATATTTATGGAATCGTTCAATTTCTTTATATACATCTTCTTCGTTCTCAATGTCTTTTATATTTACCTTTAGTTTTATTGTTTTACAAATTATGGCCGTTAGAAGAAGCCTAGAAAACTTGGTTTATCAATTCCAGCATTTTATTTTCAATGGTGCACGCAATGCGCATACATCAATAGGGTCATCTGTTTCGTCATCTAGCTGTTCAACTACTGGTTCATCATGCAACAACGCATTGTCTTGACCGACAGCTACCGAAAAACTCTTCTTGCTTATGACATTCCCTACGCAAGGCAGCTACAGGTAGGTTTGGGGTCTCTACATGTAAAATTTCATGAAATAAGTCAGGACTTAAAGTTGTTGTTTTGCGTTTCCGTTCAAGTTAAAGTCCCCATTCAAACTTTGAGTTGTTAAACAATTTAATCGATAAATGAAATCTTCTACTGTTACATCTTTGGAGGACCTCGTGTATCGTATATGCCAGTTAAAAATTACACTAGATACTCGATCGGGTCGTTCTGGCACTATCTCTTGGTCAATTGCATTTGGATTACTCCGAATATTAAATGGTCGAGTTCTAACACAATTTTCGAGACTTCTTCGAGGAGCAACTGAGGGTAGTGAAAAGTCCCACTCTAGTTGAGGTTCATCGGTGGATTCATCATGAATGAACTCCCGTGATGCTTACATTTCTCATGGCGATACGAATTTCCTCGGTAATTACTGATGCCACATTAACTCGATAAGTTTCTAATGAGTTCGAAATAAAATGTTGAACGCGTTCTTCTGACACTACTTGTGGCTGGTTTGTAATTAAATTTCGTGGTTGTTCACATTGAGGTAGTCCTACAGTTCTTGGATTCTGATTTGGGTTTGCACGAGTATGTTCTCTTGTATTGGGTATTTTTGGTATTGCTCTTGAAACGGCAGAATTGTCTGCTCCAAGAGATTCATTGGTATCGAGCCAAATCTTAAGACAATGTTTATGAAACGTGTGTCGGCATGGGGTCTCTACAATATCTGTCTGTCCACTGGTATCATTGCAAATTACGCATATGAGTGCATTTTCACTTGGCATAGCAGAAGCCAAGTTTTCTGGGCTTCGTCTAACGGCCATAATTTGTAAAGCAATAAAACTAAGGGTAAATATAAATTTTTCGTAATCACGAAAGATACAAGACAACTAAAGATAATTTGACGATTCTATTTCGTAAACACGAATTATGGATTCAAATTTCTAAATATCAAAAATAATTTCCTTACAAATTTTGGGACTTCTCCTTTAATAAGAGTTCAACAGCGTTAATACACCCACCACTGCACTTTATTTGCAAAAGCTGTATTTGAATGTGTAATTCGTTGAAAGAGGGACTTGCCAGTAACGATTCCAACAAGTATGGCCTGGTAGGTATTCGAACTGTAGCCAGACACATATTCCTAAGCTATATAATTTTCCATACTTTGTCTGTTCTATTTATTTAAAATGATTTGTTAAAAATGAAGAAAACATTATTGAAAGGGTATAAAATTTCACTTGGTCCAGCTATAATCTGATACTCATACGTTGGCCTCTCCAAAGTGATATATATTACCATCATATAGCAAGGAAGAAGTTGTTGTGGGAAGTAAAGGAGTGGTTTAAGGACACGTAGGGCAAAAAAATTCCTTGCTTCTTCATGCCCCACGTTGGACGCCATTTATTATGTAACGAACACGCGGGTATCGGAGTGCACTCTCTGTCTTTCTAACAAGTGGCTCGGCTGAGCTCAGGAAAAATGGGGTGGTTCTTGTGCTCTCCCAAAACATGCGCTACATAAGTAAAATGAAGACAGAGATAAGGAATAAAGGACTACACCTAAATAGGTATTTTTGTGCACAGGTAATGGGTGTTATTCGAAGGACCTAGATGTCATTGCCTTCTCTTTACCCACCCAATCTTGTAAAACCTTAATAATTACCCATATTTTGGCTGTTAAATCTCTCACGTCAGGTGCCCAATTAAAGTAACTTAGCAATTCATCATTTTATACATATATTCAGTTCAAAGGAGAAAATGGCATATGCCTTTAAGATAAGAAGATAACATCGGATTTCGTATCCCACTTGTATAATAGAAGCATTAACAATAATTTCAAATATGTATAATTCCTAACTAATTCGGTGAGAGTAATCGTACAAAAATGTGTGGGTAGTTTTATAAGTATAAATTTGATCTAAACCAAATTTTACGTTTGGCAATTATTTCAATTTAAAAACTCTGCGGTCACGGCAAGCGGTTATATTTCGCCGATAGTTTTTATGCGGCTATGCCGTACTTACAGTTTGTAGAGTCCAATCCAGTCAGCAGGCCTGATGATGGGTGGAGCACTAGAGGCTATTAAAAAGGGTGGCACCAACATATAACTTGCTGCTCGTTCCCAACGTTATGACTTTTAAAACCTACTATATGGAAATTTCATTATAAATTTTATGTTTGTAAACTTGAACACATGTTTGTACGATACTTAAAGAAAAAAAAAGGCTGTTTGAGGGCCCAATACGGGCTTGGAGTGAGGTTGGGGTCATCAATGCTGGGATTCGAATTAGGAATAGGAATTAGGCTGGCTGGCTACGCTCCACACAACGATATGTGTGCGCATTTATGGCCAAATCGCTCTCCAACAATTTATCCTATGGTCTGTTCATGGACCGGGTCGACATTTATTTGGTCATCTCAGAAGACGGCCAGAGCCTTATAGTGGCTAACACAATGGGTACGGGCTTGCATTTAACGGAGGCAAGACGGAGAAAGGAAATAGATATGCAAGCACCGCGCGGTGAACTAACACTAAAAGGTATAGAATGGCAATTTATACCAGAGAACTAACCAAATTTTGGAGGCTGCTGGGAAAGGCTAATTGGATGCTTTAAAAGAACACTAGAGGCCGTACTATCCGTCGAAAGTAATGCCACTGAAGTGCTGCAAACTCTTTTTTGAAGCAGAGCATTTGGTAAATAGACGAACGTATATTCTCGAATCGGATGATCCAGATGTCGGCTTAGGATTATGCCCCAATGATATAATCAAACAACAAAGTGGATCTATTGAAGCACCATGCAAAATTAATGGATTCAGTGAGAAGAAGACATGGAGGATGACGCAAATGTTAGTGGAAGCATTTTGAAGACGATTCATTGAGGAATATATACCAAGTTTAGTTAACAGATCGAAATGGGAAAAGAATTGCGATAACCTGAAAGAGTGTGAACTCGTAGTAAAATGCATGACACCAAGAGGTGAATGTCCAATTGGAATAGTACTCAAAACACACCCAGGAGAAGATGGAATAGTGAGAGTACCAGACATAAAACCAACAAAAAACTCTTATCGCCTGCCAGTAAGAAACCTACGCAAATTAGGAGTGGAATACCGCGATATAAAGGATCGTGCTGAAGACTTGGTTCAACACTAGGGGGCGGAATTATGTCGCAGAAAATATCATTTATTTGTATTTAAGCTAGATACCGAAAAATACTATTTCTATATATACTATTCTGTTCTTGAATCTAGTATATAAGTCAATTTATCTTTTTGTTCAAAGAAAGAGATGGTCACACTGTTAATAAAAACAATGGCGCAGAAAAACGTGCCTAAAATAATAAATAAATAAATAAAATACAAAATAAATAATAAAACCACGGCCAATTCCACAACATGTAACTTGCCTTATACTAAAAAATACTTGATTCTGACAGAGCATCATCTATTTTTATGTCTATTTGCACAGTTAAACTCACATGGTTCGTATAAGTTTTTAATAGATATTGTCTGCCCTTCACTGAGAAATTCGTGCCATTCACATGGCAAAATTGAAATAAATTTTTAAATAATGAAAAACATTTTCAAACAATTTAAAGCTTTGCTGCCGAAGTACATTTTAGCTAACGTTTTAGATCACATAAAATTTTTTGATTTGAAAATAAAGACATAAAAAAAAATGAAAAACCAATTATTGACATATTTGCTTTTGGCATGAACTTTTCATATATGCCTATTGAATAAAAACCCCATTTACTAAACGTTTTTAAGATTTTTATAATAACTTAGTTTTCAATTCTGAGAATACAATTTATAAGTTCAATTTAGTTCTGTTGATAATTTGGGAATATTTTCGTATCGAATAATAATAATTTGTATTTACCTCTAGTCTGGCCACACTAATTTTCTTGTTCAGTTAGTTGTTCTCTTTCATCGTACCATTCGGTTCACAATAAAATAGTCTGAAATACGTCAACTAACACAGCAGTCGACGAAAAAGCTTAAGCTAAAGACAGATAGTAATTAATTGAAAAAGATAGCTTAGCTATATACACAACTAAACATCCCCGACCCGGTGGAGGTGTTTTATTTGCACAAGGTGCCAGCTATGCCCCGATTCAAAGCCAATGTGGTCAGGGATGAGTTTCACCCAATCCAAGTCCAGAATATTTTCATTGGTTTCGCTGTAGATGATTAAAATGAATAGGGCAAAGAGAAGTGATAGAAATATGAGGAGAAATTAGGTGAGAAGGGTTGTTAAAAGATTGGCAAAGAACACGAAAAGGTACGTGAAGAGAGTAGTTAGTCAGACATCTACTAAGGTGAATAGGAAAAAAGTTTCTGGTCCGACGTGAGGGAACACAAAAATATAGCGTATCTAGTAAATTAGTAGAAATGACTTCGCCGTTGACTAGTTTATGGAGAAAGAGAATGCCAAAAACGAGCCTACGGTTGTAAAGTGAAGGAAGATTAATAAGAAGAAGTCTGCTAGAACAAGAAGGTAGGCGAAGACTCGGGTCCCAATTAAGACCGCGTAACGCAAACTTAAGGAATTGCTTCTGTACCGATTCAATACTACGCTGGTGATCATCATATTGCGAGTTCCACACTGGCGAGCAATATTCGAGAGTAGGGCGAACTAACGAAGTGTATAAAACCTTTGTTACATAGGGATCATCAAATTCTTTGGCCCAACGTTTAATGAAGCCAAGAAGGCTGCATGCTCTATTGACAATTGAAGAAATATTAACATTAAATGAAAGATGGTATCCAATCTAACACAACAGACTTAATAGAGTAATGAGCTAGGAACGAAGACAAACGACTGAAAGTCATAAAAGAACACTTAGAGGCATTAAGATGTAATTTATTAACGTGGCACCAATCACAGAACGCATCGAGATCTGATTGCAAGTACTGTTGGAAAGAAGGATCATTATAGGAATAACAAATCTTGACGTCATCCGCAAACATGAGCACGCGTGAATGAGCCAAGGCCAAAGGCAAATCATTTATAAACAGTGGGCCCAGATGATTGCCTTGGGGTACACCTGACGTAACTCGAACTGTTTTAGATATCGACGAACGAATAGGTTCTGCCAATAAGATACGGCTTTAACCAAGCCAATAGTTTCGGGGAAAAACCCATGATGTTAAGTTTCGCGAGAAGCATAGAATGATCAACCGTATCGAAAGCCTTAAGCCTAAAGTCAGTATAAATAACATCAGTTTGACACTTTTTACGGAAGCCATGGTGTACAAGGGTAGTCAATTCTAAAAGGTTAGTAAGCGACGAACGACCTTTCATGAAGCCATGCTGACAAGGAGAAATAGTGGATCTGGATAGGTGTTGAAGGGAAGACGTAATAATTTTCTCAAACAGCTTAGGATTGCCGAAGTTAGTTTCTTCTTCTTAGTTTCTTTCATTACAGCGAACGATATAATTATTGTAGCATTGAGTGTTTAAAAGACAAAATTAAGATTTGGCTATACAGTAATTTGCATAGTCAAGTCGTGAACCAGTTTTTTTAAATCTTTTAAAATATCTCGATTTAATGTTACGGAGATTAAAGAGCCTACGTGTGAACCAGACTGGCGCGCTAGAGGCGGTAGAGACATTCACATAAGGAACGCATTTATCAATTAGAGAATTAAGAGCAGAGTAGAAAAACTTCACTGCACAATCTATATCGCAGCACTCAAATAGAAATGACCAATCAAAAGAGAAAATAAGGCTATTAAGAAGATTGAAATTTGTTTTACGAAAACATCTACGACGAGAATTTGCGATGTTATTAAATGAATTAGTAACGGAATTGTAAGAAATAGTAACTTCAATGGTAGGGTGATAAGGATCTTCAGGTTTCACTAGGGGCCGTGTTCGAGATACAGCACTAACAGTGGGATCAGAGACAAAAACCAGATCAAGGATTCTTTTAGAAGAGTTAAGAAAAGAATTCAACTGATATAGCCGAAACTCAAGTAGGCTATCAAGAAAAAGATGCGATGAAGGAATTAAGAAAGATAGATTATCATCAACAAGCCAAGAAATATTAGGCAAGTTGAAACCTAAATCTATAAGTGTTTCTGTAGGGGGGTTGAATCTCCTTGGTAGAGGGGGCAGCTAAATGAATCGTTTCTAAAAAATCTTCCTTCGCAAAGAAATGAGGTAACGTAGCAATTCGTCTTCTATGTTGTATTTTATTCACTGGTAAATTTTCAACTAAAACTAGCTTAAGTAAGAGAAGGGCACCAAGCCCCGCTTGAAGCGAAGTGTGGGGAGTTCTTTTTCATCGGGAGAGCGGCGCGAGGTGAAAGTTCCCGCCTCCCTTAACCCTTGTGTTGCCCGTTTGGGCATAAACATGCTTCCCCCCTTGCAGGAGTGCAAGACCCAGGCAGTCTAATGGCACGCTACGGACAGGGTCCAGCCAAAGACTGTGCGCATCGCAATTGGCCGCCCGCACAAGGGTCCACGAGGGCCTTCACGTCGAAGGTTTTCCCTCCCGTCTCGAGACGTACCATCGCCGTGGGCATGGGATGTGGATTGCGGTGCTGCAGCAGTGTGGCCAATGTCAGCTTAGGATCGGAGGCTGGCGTTGGTGCGACCCTTCGTCTGGAGGACTCGGGGTGGCTCGGCGTACGACGGAGCATGGAAAGCGTCGACGTGGCTCCTCGTAGAAATGGAGTAGCGTGTGGTGGTCCTCCTTGCATATTCGGCACCTATCACCGCTCAAGCAGCTTCCTCCGGAGTGTTGGTGGGCCAGGCAGTTGGCGCAGTACTTGTTCGCAAGCACTGCCCTCATCCTCTTCTCCACTTTCAGCCGCAGGAAGCGACGGCATCGCTTTAGAGGATGGATTCCGCGACATAGTCGGCAACGGAAGGACTCAGTTCCTCGCGAACATCTGCGCTCCTCCTTCGATGCCTGTACTGATCGTGGTTTCGGAGCCATGGAAACGGGATATAGAGTGACGGATATCAGGAAGCTGCCGGGACAAATAACAAAGAAAGCGGATTACTGTAGGACTATAGAATACACATATTACTACTGGCAGCTCGGCCCTTCTTATTTGGGAGGAAGGACCAAGTGCTGGATGCTACTGTAACTTTACGTAATGAGTTTGAGGAAGAATGAGGAAGAAAGATCAGCTTTGCGACTGGACGCTTTACAACACCGCGAGCGGTAAGCAGATCGACGACGCGGACGTTGCCGTCACTGCCAGGTACTTTTGGTGGATTCGCCCGAGACGCCACTCATTAAATGAAAGATTGTCGTCCTTGAGTACCACCAGATCGCCCACTTCAAGATTTTTAGAAGGGAATCGCCACTTATTGCGCTTATGTAGGGGTGAAAATAATCGGTGGGGTCTTCAGACAAGGAGAAATCGGCCGCGAGTTCAAATAAGCCTCTACCTTAGCCAGCAGCGTAGAGAACTCCTCAAAGGTATACTTTTGGTTGGAGGTGGCCTTGTAGAACAGAGTTTAAAAACTCTTAACTCCAGCCTCCACAACCCTCCCAAGTGTGGTGCACCGGGAGGGATGAAATGCCAGGACAGATTCTGATGGCTGTAGTGGGATAAGATTTTCTGCTGGGTAGACCTTAGGAAATCTCTTTTAAGCACTCTGGATGCACCTACGAAGTTTTTACCGTTGTCGGACTGCACTTGCTGGGGACACCCTCGAATCGATACAAAGCGAGCGAATGCTGCCAGAAATGCTTCGGTACTTAAATCCGAAGTTGCCTCAAGGTCTTTGGTGCAAAAACAAACAAAGACACACACATATCCCTTTGATATGCGACAGGCGCGGCCGGCGAAACTCTTGAGGTCGAAAGGACCTGCGAAATCTATTCTGGTGGTCGTGAAAGGACGTGCGAAAGTAAATCGCTGGACGGAAGGGTGCCCATAAGCTGTGATTGCAGCCTTCTTTTGTAAATCACACAGACCTTGCATTAATTGACCACCGATTTGACTAGATTCCGCAGTCTTGGAATTCAGTATCTCTGTCGGATAAGACGGACTACCAGTTGACTGCCCTCATGGAGAGAGATCTGATGCGTGAAAAGCACCAACAGCCGGGACAATGGACTTACGACTGGCAACAGAATGGGGTTGCGCTCATCGTAACTGAGGGCCGCTGCTTGTTGCACGCGCCCACATGCTCGGATCACACACGATGCGTCAATGAACGGATTCAAATTGAGAATGGTGCTAGACGTGGGCAGAGATTTCTTCTGCTGTAGACACCGATATTCCGTCGGGAAGTAGTCCCGCTGAGTGACTCGGATCAACGCCTGGAGTACTTGATTGATCTCGTTAGAGGTCACCTCCCCGGAGTAATCGTTTGGAAGTTAACGACACCTTCTGCCGAAACGGACCACATATGGTACCACTCGTAAGGCACGTGCCAGATTGGAAAAACGAGACAGTATCTCGTTGGCTGGTTTAGCGATCGCGACGTGGACCTTCACCACCCGCTTCTCCAAGGTAGTGTCTAGTGGGAGTGGTGTCGCTTGCCGCCAGGACTCTTGTGGTTCCCGTAGCCATGGTGGGCCGTGCCACCACAAATCATTGTGTAGAAGTTCCTGCGCACTCAGGCCGCGGCTATGGAGATCTCCTGGATTGTCGTCCGAACAGACGTGATTCCATGGGGCGCTATTTGTTGCCGTCACAATTTTGGCTACCCGATTTGCGACAAACGTTGTCCATGTGCAGGGTGGCTTATTTAACCACGACAGTACGACGGTGGAATCTGACCAATAAAATGCCTCCGCATTATCAACTGGAAGTTGCGGAAGAACTGCAGCTGCCAGTTCAGCTAAAAGCGTGGCTCCGCATAATTCAAGGCGGGGCAATGAAACCGTTTAACCGGGGCTAAAGGCAGCACGATATGCCTTGGTCTATTCTGCTAACGCGCACTTAAATTGCGGCACCATAAGCCCGCTGTGACGCATCACAAAAACAATGGAATTGAATGTCGGAATTTGGATCATGGAGGACCCACCGCGGAATTCGGATCTGGTCAAGAAAGGAGTAGCTTTTTGCAAAATCCTGCCACCTGAGATGGAGTTCACTGGGCAATTGATCATCCCACCCTAGCTCTTGTAGCCAAAGCTCTTGCATAAAAACCTTGGCTTGAATTACAGGCAGCCAGCCGAATCGAATAATTTAGCGATGTGCCCGAGGACTTCTCGCTTAGTATAAGCTGACTTGATATCTTGGGGTGAGATGACAAAATAAAACTCATCCGTAGTCATTTTCCATCGGATTCCCAGTGTTTTTGCTGTGCTAGCCTCTTCGATATCGAGGAAATCAGCATTCAGCAAATGACTAAATCCCAAAGCTCGTAATCACCAAGTTGTCCCTCTTTGTTTCGGAACAGGATCTTCTGAAATGGCGTATGGATTAGATCGACCATAATTTGGCGGTACATTTTTGTGATGTCGGCATTGAAAACGACTCGGAAAAAACGCCACTGGTGTTCAATGAAAGACGTTAGTATTTCTTGAAGTTATTAAATGTTTATTTATTTATATATAAATAGGCACTAGCACATAAACCAGTGACTAAAGGTTGTCGCAACCAACACATAATTGGGTGGACCTCGGAGTGAGATTACAAAGGTAGAGATGGGGGCCAAAGAAACAGCGATGCACACCCGATGTGGCTACAATTGGTATCTGATCTTCCTAAGACTAATGCATTTCTTTTACATTACAAATAGCGAGCTCACCAGTGCATAGTGTTAGGTCAGCAAAGTACGTTTTTATTGATAATAGCTAACCATAGCAGCTTAATTAACTAGGTCTTTATTGCTTACTGCTGACCATATCAGCTCTACTTATGACTGATGAGCCATCGATATCTATAATCGGGTTATATACTTAATTGACTTAATGCTATCTTATTTTATATAATCTAAACACCAACATACTCCCGGCCGTTGAACACCTGTTTAACGTTATCCAACGTTGACTGCTAAATTGCTGGGGCTGGGCTTACTGCAGCCGGAGTCGGTATGGGATTGACGATCCTCACGGTTGTCTGCTCTGGACCATTGTGTCTGGAGGTTGGGAGCATCTTCTTATTCCATATACCATCACAAGAACCAATGGTATCGTTAGCGCTACGTAGAGACGATAACATGATGAGCCGGCTGGCTGGGGTCTTCTGGTAATTTCCAGTTTTGCTTAGTTTCCAGTTTTCGTTGAATGTTGCTTAGTTCGTCGTAGCTTAGCTGCATCTTTGTGAAATGTGTTGTTGTTGGCGCTACTTTTGTTGGGCCAATGCTGAAGTTGCCAAATCGGACATATGACAATTTCATTGTGTCTGTCGTAGTTATACGGTGACCTGTTATTCGTATAGCAGAACTCCTTGCTGTACACGTCGGGTCTAGAGTTATCAATCCAGTCTTCTTAATAGTGACACGTTGTATATTATCGTCACAGGTCACTGCGAGTTCAATTGGTCTAGTGGTGGCAAAATCCACTGATTTTTGTGATACATGTCGTACCACACGAATGACCTGTTTGGTGTTGTATTGACAAGTTGATGATTCTGTGTTTTTGAATAGCTGAACTCACAGTTGCTATTAGCCATAAACGTCGTTGTTTATTAAAACAAATATATTACTCGTTGTCGAGCTGATGGCATTGTTCCAAATCGGCTTTTGAGAGCCCAATGTATTCATTCTGTTCCTTGTTGACAGCAATGATGGGAATTTAATGTTCATGATTACAATCCCATGAGTTCCAATTGCTGGAATGGGTACCAGTTATACAGTTGCACTGCCTGCGTTGCCTGGAAATGTGACCTTAAATATCACATGATTGTTGCGATAGTGCCTTGTGCCTTCATTAAGCCATATAATTGCAAGACGTCGTTAGCTGGAACTGGCAAATCCAACCAAACGGTAGATGTCTCTTCAGTGGTTCAGATGTTCCTGAAGCTGGCATGGTGATAGTAGTAACGGGCTTATTTTGCTATGATGGGCATCTGTAAATACTCGGGAAATTTCGATTTGAATTCGTTGCAAGCCACAATAGTCCCTGCAATAACTGTCATCTGAGTAGTTAGCGTGATATACCATTGCAATGCCTTTACCGCATTGTTCGGACCTGGTCATGTCGTTCATTTGTTGTTCCATTAGTTCATCTGATTTTCAATTGTGGCTTCGTCTCGCTTAATGATATTTATCGTGAATCAATTACAGATGTCTGATTTTGCAGCAAGTCAATAAGTAGTCTACATTTATTTAACTTTCGTATGGTGCCTGACATCTCTGTTGCATACTTTGAGTCCAGCACACCAAATAAGCCGTTCGCAACGTTCCCAATTATATCTAGAAGAAGAAGATCATTTCCTGTCCGTAGCTCTGAGTTGACATGCTCGAAGTGCCTCTGCATTGCGGAGCATGGCTCTGGAACCTTCATTAACACGCTTATTCTCCAACCTTTACTACTCCGTCTGAAAATGTCTTCAGGTCGGCCCAATATGGTTCGAGATCGTAAAATGCCACAATAGTCCAGTCA